>NC_086447.1:52576147-52876147 GCF_028390025.1 Pseudophryne corroboree | reverse complement strand
GGCATTTCTTGATACACCCATCCTCTCAACTACACTGTCACAGAGTCTACAGATACAGTTCTCTTCAGCTAACAATCCTTCACAATTTCTTCTATTGTCAATGCTACCAGATCGTTTTCTGATACTCGCCTTTACTCGGTGATTATGTTGTTCTTGGAAATCTACGCCTCCATCTCTGTCATCAGAACCCATTCCAGAACCTCTCTCGACCTCCATGGTACTCTCGCCGGAACAGACTGCTCTGGTCAACATCATGGTCAACAGGAAAATCCGGATCACAGTCTCTTGGGGCAAGTCCATCTTATGGGAGGAAATGGAGAAAAATGAGAAGGGGGAAAGAAACAATTGAGGGAGATGGGATGGGAAGTGGGGAAAAACAATAAAAGGGAACAGGGAATCGACAACTGCCTCCGATCTTATTATTCTCAATGCTCAGGTGCCGTCTCAGTCCTCCTGAAACAGACACTCCAGTGATACAACTTCCTCTACCGTCTGTTCTTTATCACGGGACCTCTCTGGATCAGCAACCTTCTTACAATGGGACGAATGAACCCAAGTCTCTCTCTCGGCAACCTTCAATGCTGTCGTGCTAATCAATAAGACTTGGTATGGTCCTTCCCATCTGTCAATAAGGCAACCTGAGCGTAGAAAATTCCGTATCATTACATAATCCCCAGGTTCAATGTCATGACAATTACTATCTGGCAAATCAGGAATCATTAACTTCAGATTGTCATTCTGATTCCTTAGCTGTTTACTCATGTTGACCAGGTATTTTACAGTCACTTCATTGTTACACTTCAAATCATCCTGAGGGTTAATCATAACATGCGGTTGTCGACCAAACAGAATTTCAAAGGGGGACAGATTAAGAGGGGACCTGGGAGTGGTTCTGATGCTGTATAGTACAATGGGTAAAGCTTCTGGCCATGTTAATCCTGTTTCTGCCATAACTTTGCTCAATTTATTTTTAATCGTGCTGTTCACTCTTTCTACCTTCGCACTCGCCTGGGGGCGGTACGGAGTGTGCAGCTTACTATCAATTCCCATCAACTTACACATTCCTTGGAAGACATCACCTGTAAAATGGGTACCCCTATCACTTTCAATTATTCTAGGGATACCATATCTACACACAAATTCCTGTACAATTTTCTTAGCAGTAAACGTAGCGGTATTTGTGGCCGCAGGAAATGCTTCGACCCAATTTGAAAACACATCTATACAAACAAGTACATATTTCAAATTTCGACAAGGGGGTAATTGTATAAAATCAATCTGTATTACCTGAAAAGGGCCGCCTGTAGGTGGGATATGAGATGGTTCTGTTGGTATTGCCTTTCCGATGTTCTTCCTCAAGCAGGTAAGGCATGACATTGCTCTCTTACCTGCATGGGATGAGAATCCTGGGGCGCACCAATATGCTCTTACCAACTTGCACATTCCTTCCTTGCCCAGATGAGTCAGCCCATGTGCTGCTTCAGCTAAACATGGAAGGTATGCTCTGGGTGCCACTGGTTTACCCTGGCACCCAGAGGACTCCTGGCCATATCCTTTTGACCTCCAAACTGCCTTTTCCTGTGTGGAACACAAATTTTGCATTTCACACAACTTCTGTGTGTTGATGGTATTGAATACCATCAATTGTGTGGTGTCTGTCTGTCTGGGGGTACCAGCTGCTAACTTAGCAGCTTCGTCTGCTCGGCTGTTACCAAGTGATATTGGGTCTTGGCTATATGTATGTGCTTTACACTTGATAACAGCCACTCTGTCGGGTTCCTGTATCGCTGTTAGAAGCCTTTTGATGTGAGCTGCATGCGCTACCGGTGTACCAGCTGCTGTCATGAAATTTCTGAGGCGCCATAGGGCTCCGAAATCATGGACTACCCCGAAGGCGTACCTAGAATCTGTGTAGATATTGGCTGACTTTCCCTTAGCCAATTCACATGCTCTGGTTAGGGCAACCAGTTCAGCAACCTGGGCTGAGTGAGGTGGGCCTAGCGGTTCTGCTTCTATGGTGCCTTGGTCATCTACGACTGCGTATCCAGTACACAAGTCTCCCGAGTCCGTCTGTCTGTGACAACTACCGTCAGTGTAGAAAGTAAAATCTACATCTTCCAGTGGGTTGTCACTGATGTCAGGCCTTGCCGTGAAATTTTGGGTCAAATATTCCATACAATCATGTGTGTCATCCCTTGTATTAAATCCTCCTTCCCCATCACTCTCATCCTCCACCCTTTGTGCCTGTCCAGGCACACCTGGGAGATATGTTGCAGGATTTAATGCACTGCATCTCCTTATGGTGATGTTTACGGGGGCCATTAATGCCAATTCCCATCTTGTAAACCGCGCTGATGAGACGTGCCTGGTTTGGGCAGAATTCAGCAAGGCTGACACTGCATGTGGTGTATGAATTGTGAGGTTGTGTCCTAGCACTACATCTTCGCTTTTTGTAACTAGCAATGCTATCGCAGCGACACTTCGCAAGCATGTGGGGAGGGATCGCGCTACCGTGTCTAGCTGAACGCTGTAGTATGCTACCGGCCTGCTGGCATCACCGTGCTTTTGGGTTAGGACGCCTGCCGCGCAACCAGCACTTTCTGTTCCGTACAGGTCAAAGGGTTTCCCATAGTCTGGCATACCTAATGCTGGTGCCTGCGTTAGGCACTGTTTAAGTCTCTCAAATGCCATCTCGGATTCGTCTGTATGCGAAATCCGATCAGGTTTGTTTGATGATACCATCTCCTGCAACGGTAATGCTAGAATGGAAAACCCTGGGATCCAGTTACGGCAATACCCACACATTCCTAGAAATGTTCTGATCTGTTGCTGGGTTTGTGGCAGAGTCATGTCTCTAATTGCTTGAATTCTATCAGCGGTCAGGTGTCTCAGTCCTTGTGTTAGACAGTGTCCCAGATATTTTACTTTAGGCTGGCATAATTGTAACTTGTCTTTGGAAACCTTGTGTCCTGTGTCTGAAAGATGAAACAGGAGCTGTTTCGTATCTTTCAGGGACGCTTCCAGTGAATCTGAACACAAGAGTAAATCGTCCACATACTGTATCAATATTGATCCACTCTCTGGTTGGAAAGACTGTAAACAATCATGCAAAGCCTGTGAAAATATACTTGGACTGTCTATGAAACCTTGCGGTAATCGAGTCCATGTGTATTGGACTCCTCTGTATGTAAATGCAAACAAATATTGGCTGTCAGGATGCAGGGGTACCGAGAAAAAGGCGGAGCAGAGGTCAATAACAGTGAAAAATTTCGCAGTGGGAGGGATCTGCATAAGGATGACAGCTGGATTTGGCACTACGGGGAACTGACTCTCAACTATTTTGTTAATCCCCCTTAGATCCTGTACTAGCCTGTAACCCCTCCCCCCACTCTTTTTCACAGGGAAGATGGGACTATTGGCAGTGCTGGATGTTCTTGCCAGCATGCCCTGTTGTAGCAAGCGCTCTATTACGGGGTATACTCCTAATTCCACCTCTGGCTTCAGAGGGTATTGTGGGATTTTTGGAGCTACCCTGCCATCTTTTACTTGCACAACTACTGGAGCTACGTTTGCTATTAATCCAGTGTCTTGTCCATCTTTAGTCCAAAGTGACTCTGGTATTTGGGATGTCATTTCTTCTACCTGGGATGGATTCCTATTTATCATAACAGTATGTGACATTAATTTTGATGGGGAGTCTAGCATGTCTCGCACTTCCTGAGCGTGATTCTCAGGTATGTCTAAGAATACACCTTCAGGAGTACAATAAATGACGCACCCCATTTTACACAATAAATCTCTTCCCAGGAGATTAGTCGGTGCCGATGCCGCCAGCAAAAAGGAATGCTTGGTATGCAAAGGCCCTATTGTAATCTCTGCTGGTTTGCTAACAGGGTAGTGCTGGACTACTCCCGCTACTCCCATGGCTGGAATTGTCTTACCAGTGGTTCTCATGCCCACTGTCGAATTTATCACTGATTTGGCCGCCCCCATATCTACAAGGAAGTTTAATGATTTACCAGCTACAACAATTGTGACCTCGGGTTCACTTCCAAGGCTTGCAATCAATTTCACTGGCTGCAGATTACAGGTATGGCCACACCCCTATTGGGTATGGTGACCTCCCTGAATCGCGCTGGCAGCAACTACTTGAGAAGGGGGTAAATGGGAACTACCAGAGACTTGCCAGTCTCTTTTTGGGGGATACCTTTTTGTTTCCCCTGCATGTGGCTCATGACTCCGTCTCTGCGGTCCCTGATCCCAATTTCGTGTGTCATGTCGTTGTCTAGGGGGTTGATATGATTTTTGTGTGTTTTTCACTCTACAGTCTCGTGCAAAATGTCCCTCTCTATGACAGGAATAACAAGTTACCACATTTGACTTACCCACAGGGTTTGGAGATTTATACAAAGGTTGCCTTGTGGTCAGGGCCTGTATACTTACGGCCATTAACTTATCACTTTGTGACTCCCTGTGTCTGGTGATATTCCGATCGTGATCAATAGCAGCCTCTCTCAAAGTAGCCACCGACAGACCTCGCCAACATGGTTGCGTGGTCTGTACCCTTGTCCTCAATACCTCCTTTAAACCATCCATTAACACAGATACTGCTACCTCTCTATGATTTGCATTTGTCTTAATGTCTTCTATGCCTGTATATTTAGCCATTTCTAGTAGTGCCCTATGAAAATACTCAGCAGCTGTTTCTGACTCTTTTTGCTTAATGGAGAAAATTTTGTTCCATTTAACTACAGCTGGAAAATACTCTTTTAACTGTAAATTTATCCTCTTTACATTGTCTTGGTTGTACACATCCGTAAGGGGTACATCTTCATCTAATTTACAGTCAGCTAAAAATCTTGCTGAGTCGACATTGGAGGGTAAACATGCCCTCAGCAATATCTGCCAGTCTTTGTTATTGGGCTCTACAGTATTCCCTAGATCTCTAATGTATTTCTGGCTAGCAACTAGATCCTTCCTAGGATCAGGGAATTCAGACACTATTGCTCTTAATTCCATTCGGGAAAACGGGCAGTGCATGGCAATGTTTCTGACAGGAGTGACTCCTGAAGTGTCTGTTTTCCCATTTGGCACTGCTATTACCCTAACGGGATTAAGTCTAATAACATCATTCTGAGTAGATTCTACAGCTTGTGGTGAAATGGTTTCAGCATAGTGTATGGTGCCGTACTTACCCGTTGATACGACCTCACCTGTCCCTCCGCTAGGGGCCTTGGATACTAATCTTACGGGTTGGGTCGTGCCCACTGCTGTTTCTGATATGGTGGCTGCTAGAGAGAGTGCCGATAGTGTTGTTGACTCGTCCTCTTGATCACACTCCTGGGGAAAGTTTAAAACAGGGTACAACTTGCACGGGTTAATATTTGCATTACTCATCTTATTCATATTATCCTTAACATTTATACAGTTACTAAGTGCCTGTTTATCACACATTAGTACGTCATTCTCTGCAACCAACTTCTCTCCCGTTATGTAAGGTGGCGGTGGTGCCGTAGCTATCAGTTTCCTGATAGGGTTAGATCCAGCCGCCTGAGCCAATCCTCTCTGAATTTCACCCTCCTGTTGCCATAACTGTAAATAGTCATAATGTTTGATCCGTCTCTTTGTTGATTTAATGAGACATATCCTTCTCCTAAGATTTTGTAACACATCTGGGCTAAAGCTACCTACCCGGGGAAACTTCTCCCCGTCATGCACAGTCATTCTTTCCCATTCATCACATAAAACCTCTGTGTGTGAACCGTATTTTTCACAAATTACATACCTTGCCGACCCGATTGGCCGGTTTACTGAATCAACCCGAACCGAGGTTGATCGTCCCCTACCTGAACAACTGGCCCCCATACTTGCAGGTGTTGCTTTCACTACCTCTGACCTTCAAATCAGGGTCTTCAGCGAACCCTTACAAAACCAAGATGTTCGGGGTAGGCCGACGGTGGCAGTTTACCGAGTACTCCACTCACTCCTCGCCCACGTTGGCCAGTACTGCAATCACTGATTCAGAGCTGCTGTACCCAACCTAGGGCCCCTATGAACCTTTACTTACTGGGGCGTGTTGGACCTACCAGTCCCCAGCAAGTATCGGTTGTTGGATAGTTCCCGAGTGACCAGCAAACCTCCCTTAAAATAAAAAAATTACACAAATCACGTTAGAGTGTACAAATAGCGTTTATGACCCCTTTCGTACGCAAATGGTACTGGTCAGGTTACTAACTAATGCACACAATTACGTGCGGTACAATCGTTCTGCACATAAGCAACTAATCTTATGTGCGGAGCGACCAGTGGAATCGAAAATTACGGCTGCGAATTCCTTCAGCCAGAGCTTTAATGGCCTATATGGGTTCCGCACCAACCCTTCCTGGTGTTGTGCTACTTTTCTCTATAGCGGACTTCTTAGTATGCTGTACCTAGACCTCCTGGTCTGTTCCGGACCTCCTGGTCTGTGCTACAGTAGACCTCCTGGTCTGCTATACTCTAATGCTCAAATTTATGTTTAACAAGGGATGCCTCCCCAGCCACCATGCACGTCACTTACATGTATGTACCTCACGAGAACTCGACTTCTTGTGGTTCAACCCAAAAATTGTAAAAACTTATATATACAAACACTCACCACATGTACACTTTAATTTTTATTTCTGCGCAGAAATTCCTTTCATTCAGTAAACAGTCTAGACCAGATGAGTCGCAAATTGGAGAAGGATCTATTAGCTTAAAATTTTGGACACTAAAATTGACTTGCGCTATTTATCGCGTTGCCTCCTTTTCGCCTGTTAAAAATAATACTATCGTGTGATTTGAATTGTGTGGGCGTACCCGGACGCTCCGTTGCGTAATATACGCTACGTGCGTCGGCCTTTGTGTTGCGTACACTAGTCTCACCCTTTTGTTAGAAACACGTGTATGCCAGCCAGATATGTCCACAGAAATACAATTAACACATTTATCAATGTAGATGATCTTTAATTGTATTCATCTACCGAGCACCACACAGGTCTCTCCTTGTATCTTAGGCAAAGCTGTGTGCGTGCTTTACAAATTACCCCTTAATGTATTACTTTTACTCTTTAACTACTAATAGCAACAAATCTTTCTTAGCACGTTATCAATTGTGAAATGGCAAACAGGAGAGTGATATGTGAAAATACACGAATGAAAAGAAATGCAGATGTATGCGTGCGTGCGTACGCAAGACAGAACAGAACAAAAAAACAGTTTTAAAAGACACTAGCGTATTGTTCTTACCTTCGGTTTCGGATTCCTTCAGCACCCTTTACTAAGCGAAGCAGACGCTTATCTGGTCAGCACTATGAGGAATATTACCTCCCGCCCTTTGCTGACCGATAATGTCTGCTGAAATTACCTAGTGCAGATATGTGAAGGACGGACGAGCCGCCAATTGATAAAGCCTAATATTTATCTTATTTAAAACACTCTAAAAGGTTAAAGAACACAGTACGCAATTGACGTATGGAATACCGTAAGAGTACGCACGTTGCGTATCAAACGCTTAGCCTTGGTCGAGACGCACGAGCGGCACGTTTGCTCACGGCTTAGAGCATACAGGCAAGCACGCTATAGGCTGCCGACTAACGTAATGGTACGCTATCAGCGTACCGGACGCTTGAGACCACGAGGAGATCACAAGCGGCGCTGACGCTCACAGTGTTAAACCTTAACAACTATACCTTGAACAATGTACTTATACTGTAAACCCTTGTTTAGTGATAAGGTGTAAATGCAACAGAGTGTAACCTTGTTAGTTTAAAAGCTGTATGAGCGTATGTGACGCTCAGAGAACCCCTTAGCAATATAATAAACACTCAAATACCGGTCTAAGGGTCTAACGCCTTTTAAGGAAATGAATGAACGTTCAATCGCAAAAGAATAATACAATACAAGTTATACACTACCAAGATAACATAAAATACCTAACCAAGTAACTACACATAAAATACAATAAAGATACAATTACTTTTAAAGGGGGAAGGAGAGAGAGAGAGAGAAAAAGTGAGAGAGAACGAGAGAGAATGGCTTATAACAATAAAGACAATATGATTGCAGAGAAACTTACGCACAAAGGGAAACAATCGCATGCGCCTTCTGGATATCCAGCTCCCGATTATCAGTGATGAGAACCGTTGAAGAGAATAGAGAGCTGGCCCAGATCGGCTTGTTCTTTTATACCCTACACACAATACAGTACAATGGTCCCTATATTCTTATTGTTCATTGGACACAGGAATTCGTCTTCGCATTATAACAAAAGGTCATAGGTTGATTCATACAGGTGGGCTGTGACAATTCCTAACTGCTCAGGTGGGTGGGAAACTGGGTTTCCCGCCGCATGGGTAATAAAGTGCAAATACAGTAAATGTTCATAAACTTCTTATGTCCATAACTATTCGCACGAGCGATTAATCCGCTTAAAACCAACACCGGAATATTGCTAATTAAATCCTCTTCCGATGGATACTAAACACCACTGTATAACCCCTGTCTGACCCTTCGTATCAAACAAAGAGGGATCTCTTTGTCTATGAACATGCTACATTAACTAAACTTTCAGATTCTATCAAAGGGACCATAATCTACAAAATACATTATATGGTTAAAATATGTTACGATTGAGTCGCACGCTAGACGTATACAAACTCTACCGTAAATGCGCATACCGCGCGCCTGCGGGTGCACGCAACTGAGAGTATGCGCACGCACGGGAGAGCTCATGCATGCGCAGCGGGGACACGCATGAGGTGCAAATATGGCAATGTGTAGCGTGATATTTTTCTGACTTTGACAGATTAAATATGTAATGTGTTTTTATGGCTTTTCCATGCGTTCACAAACTCTACCATAAATACTCATACCACGCGCTAATGCGCAGGTCCGCAGGAGCGACCATACGCAAATTGCGAATATGTGCACGCACGGCAGAGCAAGTACGGGCACGGAGGCCATCTGTGTGTAGTTTGTACGTGGTGTGTGTACTGCAATATTTTTCGACTTTGAAACTTAGGTAATCAAAACAATTACTACAACTCTCAGCAGCTGCACAGTGAACTAGGATACTATAGTCTGCAGTGTCTGTTTTGCTTAGGTAATCAAAACAATTACTACAACTCTCAGCAGCTGCACAGTGAACTAGGATACTATAGTCTGCAGTGTCTGTTTTGCTTAGGTAATCAAAACAATTACTACAACTCTCAGCAGCTGCACAGGGAACTAGGATACTATAGCCTGCAGTGTCTGTTTTGCTTAGGTAATCTGGAGTTATTGTTATATGCAGAATTTAGGCTGTTTAATTGTTAGATATTTGGGGAATTTGGGATGTCCTCCTCCCATATCATTATTTGTTTGTTTTAGCTTTTATTGCCCACCAGTGGGTGTTGGGCAATGGGTGGGGTTTTAATCAGTGAACCTATACCTTACACATGTTAATGTTAGTTCATATTAGAGTATAGTTGGCTGATTAAGCCTGGCTGATTGATCCAGGGTGTAGGACTCTAAGGAAGTAAGCTCAAAGGGAGTAGATATATAATTTTAATATCAAAGCCTGGACTTAAACTGGACGAAAAACTGAATGAAAACCTCAAACAACACAAACAACAACAGATGAACTACTTATCAATATCAACTGTATATGCAAAATTATCACCCTCCAACTTTCACTCTGTGAACACTATGCAACCCATTTGCAGAAAGGAACATATGTAAGATCAAGTTTCTATTAGAGATGAGCGGGTTCGGTTTCTCTGAATCCGAACCCGCACGAACTTCATGTTTTTTTTCACGGGTCCGAGCGACTCGGATCTTCCCGCCTTGCTCGGTTAACCCGAGCGCGCCCAAACGTCATCATGACGCTGTCGGATTCTCGCGAGACTCGGATTCTATATAAGGAGCCGCGCTTCGCCGCCATTTTCACACGTGCATTGAGATTGATAGGGAGAGGACGTGGCTGGCGTCCTCTCCATTTAGATTAGGAGAGAGAGAGAGAGATTGACCTGAGGCTGATACTGTAGAAGAGAGTGCAGAGTTTAGTGACTGACCACAGTGACCACCAGCAGTGCAGTTGTTTTTAATATATCCGTTCTCTGCCTGAAAAAAACGGTACACACAGTGACTCAGTCACATACCATATCTGTGTGCACTGCTCAGCCCAGTGTGCTGCATGCCTGCATCATCTATGTATATATTATATATCTGACTGTGCTCAGCTCACACAGCTTATAATTGTGGGGGAGACTGGGGAGCACTGCAGTGCCAGTTATAGGTTATAGCAGGAGCCAGGAGTACAAGACAGTCACATACCATATCTGTGTGCACTGCTCAGCCCAGTGTGCTGCATCATCTATGTATATATTATATATCTGACTGTGCTCAGCTCACACAGCTTATAATTGTGGGGGAGACTGGGGAGCACTGCAGTGCCAGTTATAGGTTATAGCAGGAGCCAGGAGTACATATTATATTAAAATTAAACAGTGCACACTTTTGCTGCAGGAGTGCCACTGCCAGTGTGACTGACCAGTGACCTGACCACACTGACCACCAGTATAGTTAGTAGTATACTATATTGTGATTGCCTGAAAAAGTTAAACACTCGTCGTGTGACTTCACTTGTGTGGTGTTTTTTTTTTTATTCTATAAAAAACTCATTCTGCTGACAGACAGTGTCCAGCAGGTCCGTCATTATATAATATATATACCTGTCCGGCTGCAGTAGTGATATATATATTTTTTATATCATTATTTATCATCCAGTCGCAGCAGACACAGTACGGTAGTTCACGGCTGTAGCTACCTCTGTGTCGGCACTCGGCAGTCCATCCATAATTGTATACCACCTACCCATGGTTTTTTTTTCTTTCTTCTTTATACATACATACTACTACATCTCTTTATCAACCAGTCTATATTAGCAGCAGACACAGTACAGTACGGTAGTTCACGGCTGTGGCTACCTCTGTGTCGGCACTCGGCAGTCCGTCCATAATTGTATACCACCTAACCATGGTTTTTTTTTCTTTCTTCTTTATACATACATACTACGACATCTCTTTATCAACCAGTCTATATTAGCAGCAGACACAGTACAGTACGGTAGTTCACGGCTGTGGCTACCTCTGTGTCGGCACTCGGCAGTCCGTCCATAATTGTATACCACCTAACCGTGGTTTTTTTTTCTTCTTCATACATACATACTACGACATCTCTTTATCAACCAGTCTATATTAGCAGCAGACACAGTACAGTACGGTAGTTCACGGCTGTGGCTACCTCTGTGTCGGCACTCGGCAGTCCGTCCATAATTGTATACCACCTAACCGTGGTTTTTTTTTCTTTCTTCTTCATACATACATACTACGACATCTCTTTATCAACCAGTCTATATTAGCAGCAGACACAGTACGGTAGTTCACGGCTGTAGCTACCTCTGTGTCGGCACTCGGCAGTCCGTCCATAATTGTATACTAGTATCCATCCATCTCCATTGTTTACCTGAGGTGCCTTTTAGTTGTGCCTATTAAAATATGGAGAACAAAAATGTTGAGGTTCCAAAATTAGGGAAAGATCAAGATCCACTTCCACCTCGTGCTGAAGCTGCTGCCACTAGTCATGGCCGAGACGATGAAATGCCAGCAACGTCGTCTGCCAAGGCCGATGCCCAATGTCATAGTACAGAGCATGTCAAATCCAAAACACCAAATATCAGTAAAAAAAGGACTCCAAAACCTAAAATAAAATTGTCGGAGGAGAAGCGTAAACTTGCCAATATGCCATTTACCACACGGAGTGGCAAGGAACGGCTGAGGCCCTGGCCTATGTTCATGGCTAGTGGTTCAGCTTCACATGAGGATGGAGGCACTCAGCCTCTCCCTAGAAAAATGAAAAGACTCAAGCTGGCAAAAGCAGTAGCACCGCAAAGAACTGTGCGTTCTTCGAAATCCCAAATCCACAAGGAGAGTCCAATTGTGTCGGTTGCGATGCCTGACCTTCCCAACACTGGACGTGAAGAGCATGCGCCTTCCACCATTTGCACGCCCCCTGCAAGTGCTGGAAGGAGCACCCGCAGTCCAGTTCCTGATAGTCAGATTGAAGATGTCAGTGTTGAAGTACACCAGGATGAGGAGGATATGGGTGTTGCTGGCACTGGGGAGGAAATTGACCAGGAGGATTCTGATGGTGAGGTGGTTTGTTTAAGTCAGGCACCCGGGGAGACACCTGTTGTCCGTGGGAGGAATATGGCCGTTGACATGCCTGGTGAAAATACCAAAAAAATCAGCTCTTCGGTGTGGAACTATTTCAACAGAAATGCGGACAACAGGTGTCAAGCCGTGTGTTCCCTTTGTCAAGCTGTAATAAGTAGGGGTAAGGACGTTAACCACCTCGGAACATCCTCCCTTATACGTCACCTGCAGCGCATTCATAATAAGTCAGTGACAAGTTCAAAAACTTTGGGTGACAGCGGAAGCAGTCCACTGACCAGTAAATCCCTTCCTCTTGTAACCAAGCTCACGCAAACCACCCCACCAACTCCCTCAGTGTCAATTTCCTCCTTCCCCAGGAATGCCAATAGTCCTGCAGGCAATGTCACTGGCAATTCTGACGAGTCCTCTCCTGCCTGGGATTCCTCCGATGCATCCTTGCGTGTAACGCCTACTGCTGCTGGCGCTGCTGTTGTTGCTGCTGGGAGTCGATGGTCATCCCAGAGGGGAAGTCGTAAGCCCACTTGTACTACTTCCAGTAAGCAATTGACTGTTCAACAGTCCTTTGCGAGGAAGATGAAATATCACAGCAGTCATCCTACTGCAAAGCGGATAACTTAGGCCTTGGCATCCTGGGTGGTGAGAAACGTGGTTCCGGTATCCATCATTACTGCAGAGCCAACTAGAGACTTGTTGGAGGTACTGTGTCCCCGGTACCAAATACCATCTAGGTTCCATTTCTCTAGGCAGGCGATACCGAAAATGTACACAGACCTCAGAAAAAGAGTCACCAGTGTCCTAAAAAATGCAGCTGTACCCAATGTCCACTTAACCACGGACATGTGGACAAGTGGAGCAGGGCAGGGTCAGGACTATATGACTGTGACAGCCCACTGGGTAGATGTATGGACTCCCGCCGCAAGAACAGCAGCGGCGGCACCAGTAGCAGCATCTCGCAAACGCCAACTCTTTCCTAGGCAGGCTACGCTTTGTATCACCGGTTTCCAGAATACGCACACAGCTGAAAACCTCTTACGGCAACTGAGGAAGATCATCGCGGAATGGCTTACCCCAATTGGACTCTCCTGTGGATTTGTGGCATCGGACAACGCCAGCAATATTGTGTGTGCATTAAATATGGGCAAATTCCAGCACGTCCCATGTTTTGCACATACCTTGAATTTGGTGGTGCAGAATTATTTAAAAAACGACAGGGGCGTGCAAGAGATGCTGTCGGTGGCCAGAAAAATTGCGGGACACTTTCGGCGTACAGGCACCACGTACAGAAGACTGGAGCACTACCAAAAACGCCTGAACCTGCCCTGCCATCATCTGAAGCAAGAAGTGGTAACGAGGTGGAATTCAACCCTCTATATGCTTCAGAGGTTGGAGGAGCAGCAAAAGGCCATTCAAGCCTATACAATTGAGCACGATATAGGAGGTGGAATGCACCTGTCTCAAGCGCAGTGGAGAATGATTTCAACGTTGTGCAAGGTTCTGATGCCCTTTGAACTTGCCACACGTGAAGTCAGTTTAGACACTGCCAGCCTGAGTCAGGTCATTCCCCTCATCAGGCTTTTGCAGAAGAAGCTGGAGACATTGAAGGAGGAGCTAACACGGAGCGATTCCGCTAGGCATGTGGGACTTGTGGATGGAGCCCTTAATTCGCTTAACAAGGATTCACGGGTGGTCAATCTGTTGAAATCAGAGCACTACATTTTGGCCACCGTGCTCGATCCTAGATTTAAAGCCTACCTTGGATCTCTCTTTCCGGCAGACACAAGTCTGCTGGGGTTGAAAGACCTGCTGGTGAGAAAATTGTCAAGTCAAGCGGAACGCGACCTGTCAACATCTCCTCCTTCACATTCTCCCGCAACTGGGGGTGCGAGGAAAAGGCTCAGAATTCCGAGCCCACCCGCTGGCGGTGATGCAGGGCAGTCTGGAGCGACTGCTGATGCTGACATCTGGTCCGGACTGAAGGACCTGACAACGATTACGGACATGTCGTCTACTGTCACTGCATATGATTCTCTCACCATTGAAAGAATGGTGGAGGATTATATGAGTGACCGCATCCAAGTAGGCACGTCACACAGTCCATACTTATACTGGCAGGAAAAAGAGGAAATTGGGAGGCCATTGCACAAACTGGCTTTATTCTACCTAAGTTGCCCTCCCACAAGTGTGTACTCCGAAAGAGTGTTTAGTGCCGCCGCTCACCTTGTCAGCAATTGGCGTACGAGGTTACATCCAGAAAATGTGGAGAAGATGATGTTCATTAAAATGAATTATAATCAATTCCTCCGCGGAGACATTGACCAGCAGCAATTGCCTCCACAAAGTACACAGGGAGCTGAGATGGTGGATTCCAGTGGGGACGAATTGATAATCTGTGAGGAGGGGGATGTACATGGTGATATATCGGAGGGTGATGATGAGGTGGACATCTTGCCTCTGTAGAGCCAGTTTGTGCAAGGAGAGATTAATTGCTTCTTTTTTGGGGGGGGTCCAAACCAACCCGTCATATCAGTCACAGTCGTGTGGCAGACCCTGTCACTGAAATGATGGGTTGGTTAAAGTGTGCATGTCCTGTTTTGTTTATACAACATAAGGGTGGGTGGGAGGGCCCAAGGACAATTCCATCTTGCACCTCTTTTTTCTTTTATTTTTCTTTGCGTCATGTGCTGTTTGGGGAGGGTTTTTTGGAAGGGACATCCTGCGTGACACTGCAGTGCCACTCCTAAATGGGCCCGGTGTTTGTGTCGGCCACTAGGGTCGCTAATCTTACTCACACAGTCAGCTACCTCATTGCGCCTCTTTTTTTCTTTGCGTCATGTGCTGATTGGGGAGGGTTTTTTGGAAGGGACATCCTGCGTGACACTGCAGTGCCACTCCTAAATGGGCCCGGTGTTTGTGTCGGCCACTAGGGTCGCTAATCTTACTCACACAGTCAGCTACCTCATTGCGCCTCTTTTTTTCTTTGCGTCATGTGCTGATTGGGGAGGGTTTTTTGGAAGGGACATCCTGCGTGACACTGCAGTGCCACTCCTAAATGGGCCCGGTGTTTGTGTCGGCCACTAGGGTCGCTAATCTTACTCACACAGTCAGCTACCTCATTGCGCCTCTTTTTTTCTTTGCGTCATGTGCTGATTGGGGAGGGTTTTTTGGAAGGGACATCCTGCGTGACACTGCAGTGCCACTCCTAAATGGGCCCGGTGTTTGTGTCGGCCACTAGGGTCGCTTATCTTACTCACACAGTCAGCTACCTCATTGCGCCTCTTTTTTTCTTTGCGTCATGTGCTGATTGGGGAGGGTTTTTTGGAAGGGACATCCTGCGTGACACTGCAGTGCCACTCCTAGATGGGCCAGGTGTTTGTGTCGGCCACTAGTGTCGCTTAGCTTAGTCATCCAGCGACCTTGGTGCAAATTTTAGGACTAAAAATAATATTGTGAGGTGTGAGGTATTCAGAATAGACTGAAAATGAGTGGAAATTATGGTTTTTGAGGTTAATAATAATATGGGATCAAAATGACCCCCAAATTCTATGATTTAAGCTGTTTTTTAGTGTTTTTTTAAAAAAACACCCGAATCCAAAACACACCCGAATCCGACAAAAAAAATTCGGTGAGGTTTTGCCAAAACGCGGTCGAACCCAAAACACGGCCGCGGAACCGAACCCAAAACCAAAACACAAAACCCGAAAAATTTCAGGCGCTCATCTCTGGTTTCTATCCATAATCAGGATCACAAAGATCTTCTTTGGGACAATTGTGAGTTCATCTTCTCATCTACAAACACTTCAAAAATCGAACACAATTACCATTGCTTCTTAACCCTCTCACAATCCTTTCATTTCTTACAGCCCAAATACATTTCTGCACCCACTTTATCTACGCTTATGACTCATTGCATACTAAATCGACACCCATTAAGCCTACTCTGCTTTTCTCACCTGCATTTCTGCAATTCTTCTGCTCTGATTCCCTTACAGTCTCCTCTCCTACTTCCACTTTCCCTCAACCTATTTACCTACTTAACACTATGTCAAGGCTTTCTTATACTCCCCACATCACTCAGTGTCTACCTAATCATGTGTCTTTATCCTTCCACCCTAGTCTCCTACACCTCCTCCTCTGTCTCCCCTCCATCCCTCTGTTTCCTTCCCCCTCCTTTCCTGTTACCCCACTTTCATTCACCTCTGCCCCATGGTCCTGCTACCCCACAACTCAGCCCTGCTCCCTCTCTCCCTTCCCTGTCACCTCCCCACACCCCCATCCACATCACACTGACCTCCCTCCCTGCCCACCTCCTGCAGTTTCCCCTCCTAGCTCAGGCACCCGTACCATCACTACTCTCTCATCATCCCTGCCCTCAGAGTTAATCTCACCTCATTGCTACAGCAACCCTGATAATCTCATTCCCATCTCTCCCACAGACTCCTACCCCCTATCCTGTGCCCTCTGGAATGCCAGATCTGTTTGTAACAAACTGGTCCCCACTCATGACCTTTTCATTTCCAACTCCCTACACCTACTAGCCATTATTGAAACTTGGATTACGCCCTCTGACACTACTTCTCCTGCTGCTCTCTCTGCTGGGTGCCTCACATTCACACACACACCCCGACCTAGGGGTCGCCATGGAGGTGGTGTTGGGGTCCTTTTACCTTCTAGTTACTCCTACCAACTCATACCACCAGAAACATCCCTTACATTCTCTACATTTGAGGTCCATGCCATACGTCTCTTCCAACCAGTCCATCTTAGAGTAGCTGTCATTTACCGCCCGCCTGGCACTGCTTCCAAATTCATAGACAACTTTGCTTCCTGGCTTCCTCTCTTCTGATATTCCTTCCATTATCCTAGGCGATTTCAACATCCCTATTGACATCCCCACACAATCCCCTGCCTCTAAACTCCTTAACCTCACATCTTCACTTGGTCTCTCCCAGTGGACCTCCTCACCCTCCCATGTGAATGGGAGCTCACTGATCTGGTCTTCACTCACTGCTGTGATATTTCTGATTTTTCCAACTCCCCATTTGCCCTCTCTGACCACCACCTGCTCTCCTTTAACCTATCTCTCTCGACTTCCCCATCTCTACCTCCTAAGGCTACCATCACTAAGCATAACATTGAAGCTATTGACACCACATTCCTTTCCTCCCTGTTTGACTCACTTCTCTCTCCTATGCTCTCTCTCTCATGCCCTGAACAAGCCACTTCCACATACAATGCATCCCTCACTTCTGCTCTTGACTCTGTTGCTCCACCAACCACTATTCACCCTCGCAAATGAACACCTCAACCCTGGCACACCAAATGCACCAGATATCTGCAAAAATGCTCACGTACTGCTGAGCGACACTGGAGGAAATCACACTCTAAGGCAGACTTCCTCCATTTCAAACTTATGCTCTCATCCTTCAGTGCTGCACCTTTCTCTTGCTAAACAGTCATACTTCAAGAACCTCATCTCCTCCCAGTCTACCAACCACTGGCGCCTCTTTGCCACTCTCAACTCACTCCTCTGCCCACCTCCACCTCGTCTCCCTTCCTTACTCTCTGCTCTTGACTTTGCCACTTACTTCACATCCAAAATTGACTCCATACGTCAGGACATCACATCACACCAGACCATCAGTAACCAGCCTTCTCCCATCCCTCGCACCTACTCTGACATCCCATGCATCTGGAGAGGAAGTCATGGCCCTCATTCATTCCTGTCCCCTCACCACCTCCCCACTTGACCCTATCCCCTCCCACCTCCTCCGCTACCTCTCTCCTGCTTGTTCCCATCTTTCCCACCTTCTCAATCTCTCCCTCTCATCAGGCACTGTCCCCTCTGCCTTCAAGCATGCACTCATCTCTCCTATTCTTAAAAAACCTACCCTTGATCCTAACACTCTCTCCAACTACCGACCCATCTCTCTCCTCCTTTTTGCCTCCAAACTCCTTGAGCGTATTGTCTACAACCGCCTTACTTCCTTTCTTTCCTCACACTCACTGCTTGACCCATTCCAGTCTGGCTTCCGTCCTCTCCACTCCACTGAAACTGCCCTTACAAAAGTATGCAGTGACCTCCATGCTGCTAAATCTAAGGGACACTACTCTCTACTTATTCTACTTGATCTCTCTGCTTCTTTTGACACTGTGGACCATCCTCTCCTACTGCAAATCCTTCACTCCATTGGTCTGCGTGACACTGCCCTCTCTTGGCTGTCCTCCTACCTTTCTGACTGTTCATTCTCTGTCTCCTCTTATGACTCCACCTCCCCCTCACTTCCACTAACTGTAGGGGTACCCCAAGGTTCTGTCCTTGGTCCTCTTCTCTTCTCTCTCTATACATCCTCACTAGGTAAGCTCATTAGTTCTTTTGGTTTCCAATATCATCTCTATGCTGATGACACCCAAATCTATCTTTCCTCTCCAGACCTCTCCCCTGCTCTCCTCACTCGTATCTCCAACTGTCTCTCTGCTACCTCTTCCTGGATGTCCCAGCGCTTTCTTAAACTTAACATGTCTAAGACCGAGCTGATCATCTTCCCTCCCTCCCGCATAACCTCACCTCCTACAATCTCATTATCTATTGATGGCACTACTATCTCCTCTAGTCCCCAAGTGCGCTGTCTTGGAGTAATCCTTGACTCCTCCCTCTCCTTCAAACCACACATTCAGCACCTCTCACAAACCTGCCGTTTTCATCTAAAAAATATTTCCAGGATCAGACCCTTTCTGACCCAGGATGCTACTAAGACTCTTATCCACTCACTGGTCATCTCCAGACTGGACTACTGTAATCTCCTCCTGACTGGCATTCCTGACAAATACCTCTCTCCACTCCAATCTATCCTCAATGCTGCTGCCCGGCTCATCTTCCTCACCAAATGCACTACGTCCACCTCTCCTCTCTTACTAGACCTTCACTGGCTCTCCTTCCCTTTCAGAATCCATTTTAAGCTTCTCACACTCGCTTTCAAAGCCCTCACCCACTCCTCTCCCATCTACATCTCTGACCTTATCTCCCTTTACACTCCCACCCGTCCTCTTCGCTCTGCTAATGCACGCCGACTCTCCTGCCTACGGATTACTTCCTCCCACTCCTACCTCCAAGATTTTTCACGTGCTGCACCACTTCTCTGGAATTCCCTACCTCTCCCCCTCCACCTCTCTACAAAACTTCAAACGGGCTCTCAAGACCCACTTCTTCACCAAACCCAGCCAAATCTCATCCTAACCCTCTGTTCTACGCTCTCTATGTACCCCATCTGTGTCACCCCTGTCTGTCTACCCCATCCCTTTAGAATGTAAGCTCTCACGAGCAGGGCCCTCTTCCCTCATGTGCTTATTCTTTCTTTCTTTAATAATCTTCAATTGCACCAAATCCAGCAGTCTTCTGCCACCTGATACTTATTCCAGTGTCATCTGCTGATGTAGCTATGTTTATTTACCCTGTACTTGTCCTATACTGTCATCAACTGTAAGTTGCTGTTTTCCTGTTTGATTATTTGTTTATGTACTCTGTAATTGAGTGCTGCGGAACCCTTGTGGTGCCATATAAATAAAGGATAATAATAATAATTTCCAGGTGCCGTCCAAGAACTCACTCTCGTGGTGCTCTTCTCCATCATGACAATACACCTGGCCACAAGTCCAGGAAAGTGGTGGATTTTCTGGCACATGAACGCATCCAGGAGCTTGGTCATCCACCATACAGTCCAGACCTGGCCCCCTGCAACTTCTTCATATTCAGTCAAGCACAAGATTTGTTTTGAGTCACCAGAAGCTGCAGCGGAGACCTTCATTCAGCAAGTTGAAGACATTCCTGCTTCGGACTAGTCCAGCTGCTTCACCAAGTGGTTTGAGAGCATGCAACTTTGCACAGACTCCTCTGGCAAATACTTAGAAAAAATATAATGTTTACTTTGTTTGTAAATATAATGCTTTTTGTGCATTCAGAAACTTATTGCATGCCCCTCGTACACTTACAGAAGCCACTGCTCCACGGATGTATGCACTGGAAGTGACGGTCACATGACCACCGGAACCCAGACACCACACCACAAATGCAGTAGACACTAGGACCAGGTAAGTGACCACTGGGTCACCAGGGGTGTTAAACTGACATTCTATCACGTCGACATGAAATCCATGTAGGTATGATAAATGTTGACATGGTCACTGCTGCATACCGACATTTCCAGCCATGTCGACCTAACATATAACTCCCAGGCCAAAGACCTTTGTTGGTCCCTGCTGATTGTCTTCAGGCAAGGCTTTCTAATTATCTAAGTAAGGGCCGATAAAACCCCCCAGAAAATACTAAATTTGTATTTATTTGAAAAACACATTGTACGAATATATGAGGCGGTAAATGTTTAGGTGGTCCTGGCAGTGCCGGACCAAGAACGGGCCATGTAGGCTCAGTTGTGTCTATGTTACCTTCGTGCTCAGGACCTGGAAGTGACAAAACGAGAGGGCAGGAGAGAACTTCCGCCCTTACAACACCTAAATGTTTTCTTCTTTCTCCGTTCGTTTGGAGTAAAAAAAAAATTCTATGCAGCATTGGACCCTTGCGGGCTCGCTTCGCTCACCAAACTTTACTATTCCAAATAGATAGTGACATGGACCCAGGGGGTTATGGGAAAGGTCCTCTCCACGAAGAGAAACTAGACGCTACCATGCAGGCTCTGCATGCCTCCTGTAGTATAGTGAAAGGTGAGAGGGCAGCACTTCCCACTGTGTGTTGTGTGGCTGGGGGGAGGAGGAAGCACTATCAGATCAACACGGGCTTCAGGCCAAGTGCTGTGGTGCTGTGGTGCATGGCCTGTTCCTCAGCGGTACTTGTTCCTGGGTGTTACATGCAGGGCAGCCACCAGAGGGGAACTGTGAGGACTGGTTTCCCGGACCCTTACAGAGAGGGAAGCCCACACCTGGCTCCTACCACCAATACCTGTAGAGCTGCCCAAGTCTGTGAATCAACAGCAGGCTGACGCGCAGGAAGGACTTCTTAAATCAAGCCTTCCCTGCGCTTCAGCTCTCTGTGAACCATTCCTGTAGGTCCGCAACACTCCACCTATATGTGATGTCACAATGTATGACATCACATAAGGGTGGAGCACTGCAGCGGAATCTTTTATTTGGAAGGTCGGGGCCCTGTCTATTTTGCCCAACAATTTCTGATGGCAGCCCTGTATATATGTAATAGCATAGATGCCTACCCTCCCGCATTCTGCGGGAGACTCACGTTTTACTGTGGAGTCTCCCGCTGCCCCAGAAAATGAAATAAACCCCCCGGATTCCGCACTTCCCAGTCGGATATTCAAACTGCGCATGCGCGAGTCCCGGGGGCGGGGCATGTATGACTGGGCGCCGAGTGATGTTGGGATACTTGTTGGTCATTGGTGCGGAGTTGTTGTGGGCACTGGGAGCTCACAAGTGTGACCTGCATGCCTGCCTTCTTGGCCTCTTGCCAGCCACAATTTCGGAGAGGTGGAGAAGCACAGGAGCCGTAGGTGGACTTCAGCACTGCGTACGGTACAGCCTCACACTACGCGAGACACACTGACACAGCCTGCAGTGAGACTCCAGCCCACACGCAGCAAGCTGACTGCAGTGACTCTCTCCCATTCAGAACGTCCATCACCTGCAGTCCACAGTATGTAGATCTCCCGTTATTGCTGGTGCCCCCTCTCCCTTCTCTCCCTCCCATTTTTCCTCATTGGACTTGTCCCTGACTGTTTAACCTCCCTCACCACTACCCTTTTGTCCGGTGCAAAGTCTCATGAAATTGTTACGCACATTTCGATTTAGTGCAGCTGCAGGCTTGTCCCACTGGATGCTGGAGAAAGATTTTATATAAAATACGATGAGCTGAGACAGACACTTAACACCTTGAGGCACATGACAATGGACTACTGTAGCTGATTTCCTAACAGGTTCATACTTATTAGTGAAAAAGTGTTGAGCTGTAATACGTTTTTCAGGCACTTTAATGTAAGCTCTTCTATAAAACTGGCAAATGCACCACAGCGAGGGCTTTGTAACAGAAGCATAATTCAACTGCGACCATGTCCAACATAGGGGTCCAGACTGCAACTCAAAATGTAAGCTGCCCACCTTTGACTGCACTTGTCACCTCCACTGCAGCATACTGCAGCACCTCTACCCAGGACCTTTTCCTCTACTTTGTCTTCTATCACTGTACACCAGGCGATTTTGAGCTGAGAGCAGGTCACTTTTGGTGTATTGAGCTGCTTTCAGCTCAAAACCGCCCAGTGTGTATGCCCCGGAGATGAGCGGTGAGCGCTGATGCGCGCCCCCACGTCATTGCCGGCAGCCTCTGTTCATCCTGCTATGGAAAGCCGTTCACCCCTGACGTCGCTGGGCTGGGGGAATAGCTCAGTGTATATGCACTGAGCGATTTTCAGCCCAGTGATGTCAGCCATCATCGCTGTGCATACACGCTGGGTAAAAAGGCCCAGTGTGTATGCACCTTTACTTGCCAACCGTCTCGCCGCTCCCGTGTTGTTAACCAGTCTCTTGCAGCCTCACAAACTTTATTAAATATCCCAGATTCTCCTAGCGTCATCTTACTGTATATGCGGACTAAGCATGTACAAATCCGCTGTACACGGGGGCAGAGGTTGAGGTCCGAATACCAATTAAAGGGACGGGCTGACAGGGAAGGGTGCAGCTGCTGTCAACCTGGCCCCACAGTGTACTAATTGTTCTATCTCCCCTCTGGCCGTGACTCTGCAGCCTCTCTGCTGTCTGCTCCATTCTGCTCCCTAGTCTGCCCTGCCTCCCCTCTGTCTAGGGCCCTGCTGTGCAGGGTGGTAAGGGTGAATATATGTGCCCATTATATTTTACCATGTTATTGTGTGGCCGGACAGTGATATTCAATGCAGAGATGATGTGCCCAGCAGCCAGCCCCTTCCCATGTCATTGCTGTGTCTCGTACATGGAGGAGAGCTGCAGGGTGATATAGTAGGTATATAGTAAGGCAGGTACACAGGGTGATATAATAGGTATATAGTAAGTAGGCTACAGAGAGTACAGTATATACAATATATACATATTATATCACCCTCTGTACCCTACTCATTATTTACATATTTTATAACCCTTTGTGGTATGCTGATCTTCATACTATAGTTTTCACATGCCACTGCAGGACACACTCCTTAGTGGAAATAGATACGCCCATGGGTGGGGCTAGACATGCCCCTTTGGTTGGAACATGACACGCCCCCTTAACATCACTCCTACAATCTCTCTGAAACCACTTTTCAAAAGTAGGCAAGTGTGTGTAATAATAGCCATGTGCAAATGTCAAAAGGGCCAAACATTTTATTTTTATTTTTTACCTTGGGTCCAGCAAATGCAAAAACCGACCATGATTGTCATCCTTCTGCACTGTGGTTAGGCTGTCTACATTACTGGAAATTAGCTAGAGGTCTATGCAGTCAGTAAAATAGATGTAATAGATGCAGTCAGGGGCAGAACTCTGGGAGGCAGTGGAGTCGGCTGCCGTCAGGCTCCTGACCTCAAGGGGGCAGATCTCCTCCATTGTCTCCAGCTGCCTAACCCTGAAGATCGTTCACGGAAGCTGCCTCCTAGTATATACAGAGAGCTGGCTCCAGAATGCAGCTCCTGCCAGGCCCTTCCAGATGAGCTGGCCGAGGGAAGCTCTCTGTTATTCCGTTGGACTGATAGCAGCAGGTGGGCACTGGCAGCACTTGCCTCAAGCTGCACTGCGGGGGGGGGGGGGGGGGGTGTAGTTGGAAAGGGGAGGGGTGGTGGGAGGGAATTTAATAAATGTTGGCAGCACTGTGTTTTATGTGTGCATGTTTAAGTGATGTGTGTTTGTGTGTGTAAGTGAAGGAAGCATGTGTTTGTTTTTGTTTGTGTGTGTGTGTGTGTGTGTGTTTTTAAGTGAAAGAGGCGTGTGTGCGTGTAAGGGAGATGTGTGTGTGTGTATGTGTGAGAGAGGCATATGTGTGTTTAAGTGAAAGAGGCATGTTTGTGTGTTTAAGTGAAGGAAGCGTGTGTGTGTGTGTTTAAATGAAGGAGGCGTGTGTGTGTGAGTTTAAGTGAAGGAAGCATGTGTAAGTGAGAGGCGTTTGTGTAAGTGAGAGGCGTGTGTGTAAGTGAGAGGTGTGTTTGTGTAAGTAAGAGGCGTGTGTGTAAGTGAGAGGCTTGTGTGAGAGGTGTGTGTGCAAGTGAGAGGCGTTTGTGTAAGCGAGAGGCGTGTGTGTAAGTGAGAGGTGTGTTTGTGTAAGTAAGAGGCATGTGTGTAAGCGAGAGGCTTGTGTGAGAGGTATGTGTGTAAGTGAGAGGCGTGTGTGTAAGTGAGAGGCGTGTGTGTAAGTGAGAGGTGTGTGTGTAAGTGAGAGGCGTGTGTGTGTAAGTGAGAGGTGTGTGTGTAAGTGAGAGGTGTGTTTGTGTAAGTGAGAGGTGTGTGTGTGTGTAAGTGAGAGGTGTGTGTGTGTGTGTGTAAGTGAGAGGCGTGTGTGTAAGTGAGAGGCGTGTGTGTAAGTGAGAGGTGTGTGTGTAAGTGAGCGGCGTGTGTGTAAGTGAGGAGTGTGTGTTTAAGCGAAGGAGGTGTGTGTGTTTAAGCAAAGGAGGCATGTGTGTGTTTAAGCTAAGGAGGCGTGTGTAAGTAAGAGGCGTGAGTGTAAGTGAGAGGCGTGTGTGTGTTTAAGTGAAAGATGCGTTTGTGTGTTTTTTATATATATATACTGTATATCGGCACACCACTGCGCCAAAGCATCTCCATTGTGACACGCTGGCGGGTGAGGGAGCACTGTAGGTGTGATATAAAGGTATGCTGGTGTCTATTTTATTGTGATGACTGACTTGGAGTGCCGTCCACTTTGTATGTGTATCTATATTACTATTGGGAAAGGTACCTTAGCACGCTGCTACTGTTCAATATGAGTGCCGGATAGCTACATATGAAGGGTGTGTGTATATAGTATGTAGGGGGGGCACCAACATTTATCATGCCTTCATGCGACTGGGGCGAACTTACGCCACTGGATGCAGTAGACTTATTATTCCTCAGGCTTGATGGAGAACAAATGTAGCTTGAGCCTTGAACTAATTCTAGAACAAGAATTTTCGTGCCAGGTCTGTGTGGCACCATGGCTTACGAAAGTTTGCTGAGGAGAAATGCTGGGGCAGGAGGAGGTAACTGCATCCCTGGCTTCAGAAGAGAGTTGATTGGACAGAGTCTGCTGGGAGAAGGAGAGGCTTCTGGGAAGAAGAAGGTGGAAAGTGTGGTGTGTGCTGGCAGACAGAAGAACGTGTGGAGGAGAGCGGGAGCTGTATGTTGGAGATGGCCGCAGGACGCGGAGTGTTGCTGGAGAGCGGGTGTTGAGACGCTGCAGCCAGAGGACCGAACACCGCCAGGCCTGGTGAGAGGCGTGGACGCCGCGGCCATCTTGTGGGAGAGTGAGGAGCCATTACAACAGGAGCAGCCAGCTTGAAACTCCGTTTCCTAGGTCTGAATGAGTACGGTTTGAAACTGACAGCCAGCCACAGACAAGTGTGTCCTTCAGCCTTCGCCATCTGATGTTACAGACCGAACAGTGTATAACAAAGGGGGCAGCCAGCAGCACCATATTGTGCCAGCTAAGATCCATAGAAAGAGAGTTAAACCAGGACTGAGTTTATTACAAGTTCAAGAGAAACATTTGTGCGCAAGGGCTGCGTTTAATGCAAAGATAAGAGAAATATTTGTGTTAAAGGACATTGGTCCAAATGTATTAAGCATTAACAAGTGATAAAGTGGAGATGGATACGGAGTGATTAAACCTCCTAATGATAGTGTGTGGACCCTTATTCAAAAGTAAAGCATTCAATACCTTTAATACCAAGAAATAATGACACGGAGACTTGAATTTGGCAGAAAATTGTTAGCTATTTATTGTACCCTAACCATTAGAAAAACCTGTAAAGTAAAATTTAAGTTAACATGCCGATTCAGCCGGCATATGGTGGCAGAAAAAAGAACGGCTATATTCAACTGACGGTAACCTCAAAAACATTAAAAACCCAAACGATCCTAATTTACCACAAACCATACATAGGTAATAGGTGCCCGACTCAGACCTCCACGCTGACTGCCCACCCGGATGGGTGATGACGCTGCCCCCTGATGGGTGGTCTAGCGGCCTTAAAAGTCAATGGAGGTGAGTGCACCTAAACCACACCAAAACTGTAAACAACTGCAACTAACAAGTCAAATTACAACCTGCCGTTCTTTTCCGCCGACAAATAGCCAACGATAATGTAATGGGTGGCTAAGCGTACCTGCAATTTCGCACCTGTCCAGTTGCGGTCTCTCTGGTCGCTCAGTTCCTGCTTGTCGCGACGTCGGGTGAAATCTGCGTGGAAAGGGCTGTGGAGAACCTGGGCAGAAGGACAGGGAACACCCCAGTACGAACAACACCCCCCACCTTCTACGTACAAGAATAACTATGGTGGGATACGGTAATAAGGCTTTATTTGAGACAGGACTATATATATATATCTCTAGCACATTTCAGTTAAGACAAATACTATCACTCACGTCTCACTTATAACCGCAATATGAAGGTAACAGCATAAGAGCACAAATACATTCCTGAACGTTAATACCCTGACTGGGCTTTTAAGAGAATAACTTCCACAAATACACAAGTAATGTCCCGAACCCACCACTGGGTGGCACTATGAACTTGATACCCGGGTATCTAATGCAAGGTCTCTGCTTATATCTTGAGAAGTCCCAACATGCGTTTGTATGAAATGGCACTGGACTGGTGTCTATTCTCCGTTTGAGAGAACTGGAAATCCTGCACACACTGCGCGGGGCTATTGTTGTTGGAGATGGACACTTGGGGGATTTTATCCGGGCAATTATATCCCAGGTGATGCAGATCAAATAGCGTCCTCTTCTTGGGGCCGGCCCTGGCTCTTTTATATAGCAGCGGGGATGGATTGCGGGGCTAGTGTGCGTGCTGAGGGTGCCTGTTATACGGGGAGTGGCCGCTCGTTCTCCTCACTTGTCTGGCCAGTTAGAGTAGGAGTGCGTGGGGCTGACTGTTCCTGCTCTCCTGTGGAGTGTCTCTTAGTTCGTTTAAAGAACAAGGGGGAGGTCGCGCGGGTGCCCAAAGTACCTGTTATCCCGACGGGACTCGTGCAGACCCCGTGTCCACGGCTTCCTATGACCGGCGCGGGGAGATCCTCAGCAGCAGTGCTCGGTCTGTGTCCTCGGCTTTTTCCGCTTGGCACGGAGTGTCCTCAGCAGCAGCAGCGCTTAGTCTGTGTCCGCGGCTTCTTCCGCTCGGCGCGGAGTGTCCTCAGCAGCAGCAGCGCTCAGTCTGTCCCTCCGCTGCTCCCGTCTGTCACCTCTTCTCCAGCGGCAGGGCGCGCTCTGCCTTTGTCAGCCGCCGTCTCCTTTCGTGTCTCTCCCCCTCCGCTTGCCTGCTCCGTCTCCCGCTCTTCCTTCTCCCGCCTCTCTCCTCTCGCTTAGGCGCCAGTCCCGCCCCCTTTCTCCCGCCTTTCCACCGCCAATCCCCGTGAGCTGCCCGCTTCTTCTCTCCTGGGTCCTAAGATCCTCCAGATAGTCGCCGGGACCCGCTTTTGTTGCCTAGCAACCGGGCAATCCATTAAACCCTGCGGTCCAGCAGCTGCAGGGGTAGGCATCACGGATCAGGGACCCGGTGCTAGGCATCACATTTTCCCCCCCTGGAATAGTGCGTGTCCTCACGCGTTACGCAACAGACCCAAAAGTCAATGTCCCAGCTTTCTTCTCAAATGCGCACAACAGTCTCGAAGTGAACATTGCCTACCAACATACATATACATTTTGGAGTTAACGTATTTACAGTTCTAACATTAACTTATTCCCTATATCTAGAGGGTGGGACGCCCTGTGTGCTACGTGCTGACCTTCTAATTTCAATCGTGGGGGGTCTGAGTTCACTATGGGTAGTGATAGAGTTGGGCCAACTCTGACCCTCTAAGGGCTCCGTGGCCACGGGGTCTAGGGTGTCACGAGATGCTGAGCTCGATGCGGGTGGACCGCACATAAAGAGTAAGAGCTCCATGGGGTCAAGTAAGGGTATGCCGCCCGGGGGCCCCTGCCCCTCTGCCACAGGTGAGTTTGCTGTTGCGAGTGATGCTTTGGAGGTGTGAGGTTTGAGTTGTTCTCTGGACACAACACTGACGGGCCCGTCTTGACCTCGGCGGATCTCATAGGTGAATCGTGCTCCCTCCGGAACGCTGATGACTACATAGGGCGTGTTTTCCCACATGGTGTCCAACTTACTGGTGCGGTGATTCCTTCTTTTCCAAACAAGGTCGCCCACGTGTAGAGGCGTGGGTTGGATGGTCGCATTGTAATTCTTCTCTTGACGTTGTCGGACGGTCTCCATCCGCGTCTCCACCAGTGTTCTGGCCGCTTCAATTCTCCGCTGATGCTCGCGGACCCAATCAGTCCGTGGTGGGGCAGGAGATGTTAGTGCCGGGGTAAGCTCTAGGTCTTGAGGCAGTTTACCTTGTCGCCCGAACATAAGATAGTATGGTGTGAACCCGGTGGAGGAGTGTTCCGCATTATTGTAAAGGTAGACGAGTTCGGGCAGCAAGGTCGGCCAACGGGCACGGTCTCCAGCTGGTAGACTTCTGAGCATCCCAATGAGGGTCTGATTAGCTCTCTCGCACAAACCATTCCCCTGGGGATGGTACGCTGTCGTCCTTACTTTCTGGCAGCCATAATAGGAGCATAGTTCGTAGAAGAGCTGCGACTCAAAGGCAGGCCCTTGGTCAGTTAGTATACACTCGGGGTACCCGTAGGGTCTGGCGAAGTGTTTCAGGAATAGTTCGGCTGTAGTCTTTGCAGTCAGATCCTTCGCAGGTACTGCCACTAAGAGCTTACTGTAGTGGTCCGTCATGGTTAAGGCATAGTGGTGTCCACTGGTACTGGGCTCTAGTTTCACATGGTCGAGCGCTACAATTTGCAGTGGACGGTGACTCTTGATGGGGTGCAAACGGTCCTTCTGATGTGCGTCTGGGTGTCTCTTCAAGTTACAGGGGATACAGTCCCGGCACCAACGTTCCACATCCTCCTGCAGACCTATCCAGAAATATCGGGTACGCAAGATGGCTTCCGTTTTTTTCGTCCCAAAATGCCCTGACTTGTCGTGGTAGGCGGTAAGTAGTAAATTTGCCTGCTTCCTGGGAACGACCACTTGGTTCACTGTTTGGTGAGTACCGGGGTCAATACTGGTGCGTACTAAGATGCCCTGTCTCAGGTGAAATTGTCTCCGGTGTCGCAGTAGCTTTACCAGTTCCGGATCTACTTCGGCTCGTTGTGCCCGGGTCAGTTGGTGGTTACGCCGGAGGAGGGCGGCGAGTTCCTTCAGCACTGGGTCCTGTTGCTGGATCGCTTCCCAGTCTACAGCAGGAGCTTCGGCCAATTCCGATCGTCGTTGTTCCGTGACGGCTAATGGGTCTGAGGTGACCGTCCATCTTTTCCTCGAGGCTTTGAAGACAGGGGTTTCTATTTCTTCCGCGACATCCCGTCCTTCTTCCGCTACATCGGTGGTGGGTAACCGGGACAGAGCGTCGGCGTTGCCGTTGGACTTCCCACTCCTGTAGGACACGGTATATTGGAAGTTGGCGAGCCGTGATACCCATCGCTGTTCAAGGGCGCCGAGTCGGGCCGTGGACAGGTGTGCCAAGGGGTTGTTGTCTGTCATGACAATAAAGGGGGTCGCGGCGAGATAGTGTTTGAACTTTTCCGTGACAGCCCAGACTAGGGCGAGCAGTTCCAGTTTGAAAGCGCTATAATTTTCGCAGTTCCTTTCTGTCTTGCGTAATCCTCTACTGGCGTATGCGATGACTCTCTCTCGCCCATTCTGCACCTGCGACAACACGGCTCCCAATCCATGATGACTGGCGTCTGTGCAGACTTGGAACGGCTGCTCATAATCCGGGTAAGCCAATAGTGGGGCTTCCGTTAAGGAAGTCTTCAACTGGTGGAAGGCCTGTTGCTGTTCTTCGCCCCACTGTACTGGTGACGATCCCTTCCTTTCACGGCCTGACTGGCCTCTCAGCAGTTCATGCAGCGGGGCTGCTACCTTGGCAAAGTGTTCCACGAAACGCCTGTAGTAGCCCACGAACCCGAGGTAGCTTCGGACATCTTTCACGGTCTTCGGTACTGGCCAGTCCCGAACCACTCGGATCTTCTCGGGGTCGGGCATCACGCCTTCCGCGCTGACGACGTGGCCCAAGTACTGAACCTTGGGTTTGAGCAGGTAGCATTTCGTGGGTTTAAGTTTCAGACCACATTTTGTCAGTTGATGGAACACTTCTTCTAGATGTTGCAAGTGATCTTCGTAACTTTTCGAGAAGATTATTACGTCATCGAGGTACAGTAAGGCCATCTCAAAGTTGTGCTGTCCCAGGCAGTGTTCCATGACGCGCTGGAATGTGGCGGGCGCGTTACAAAGCCCAAAAGGCATCCTTTCGAATTCAAACAGACCCATTGGCGTGGTGAAGGCTGTCTTTTCTATGTCTTCCGGGGCCATCTGGATCTGCCAGTATCCACTGGTGAGGTCGAGGGTCGAAAAGTATGCAGCAGTCTTCAGGGCCGTCAGGGACTCTTCAATCCGGGGGAGCGGGTATGCGTCCTTATGGGTAGCCGCGTTGAGCTTGCGGTAATCGACGCAGAAGCGTAGGCTGCCGTCCTTCTTCTTAACGATCACTAGCGGAGCTGCCCACGGACTGTGACTTTCTTTGATAACTCCTGCGTCTTTCATTTCCGCTATCATTTTCCTCACAGGCTGATACAAGGCTGGGGGGAGGGGTCGGTGTCTTTCTTTAATAGGAGGGGTCGTCCCTGTGGGAATGTGGTGATACACTTTGTTGGCTCTGCCGAAATCAGAAGGATGTTGGCTAAAAGCTGCTGCATTCCGCCGCACCACTCGTAACACTCCCGCTTTCTGTTCATCGGGGGTATCTGCATTGCCGATCTGAATATCAGCCCACCACGGGGGCTCTTGACCCGTCGTTGACGGCCCCTCGGTCGCCGTCTCTTGGGCTGCTGTGACTGCTCCTTGGCCTACAACGTCCTGGAAGTCAATTGAACTTATTTTCGCCACCAGGCAGCGTTTGTGTAGTCTGATAGCATAGGGATGTGGGTTCAATATGCGCACAGGCACCCTCCCGTGCTTTACCTTCGCTAGCGTTCTTGCCACTGCGAAGGGTTGTTGGCCCTCTGAGTCACAGGGTTCCACCAAGGCTTCATAGTCTCTTCCTCCGGGACCGATTCTTGTCCTACACAAGACTACATGTTCGGAGTTTGGCCTCAAGAGGGTGATCCGGTGGTCGGCGATTCTGGCCTTCCCCACCTCCCCTTGCTGATTGGCGAATTTCTTCTCTTTCTCCAGCAGGTGCACCGTCTGCTGCAAGGCTCTCCGCTCCACTGGGGCGGCTATCTGCATCTCTCGCCGAAGGGCTTCTACTAGCTCGTCAGGACAGTTTTTCAAGACGTTCATCCCCAGGATGACGGGGGGTAGGTGGGTGTTAGGAGCCGTGGTGATAAGATACCCTTGCTGGGGTAACGTCGCATTTCCAATTTTTGTGTCGGCTTCCCAGTAACCCTGATACGTTATGGGTTGCCCATTGCTGGCCAGCAGATGGAGCCAAGTGGTTGGTGGGGACACAATGGCGGCTTTGTCCCAGTACCGAAGGAACTCGGTGATCCGGATGGTCGAGACTTGCGACCCAGTATCCAACAGGGCTGGAATTTCGATTCCATCGATACAGATCTTCAGGTGTGGGCACTCCCCAACGTATCTGGACCATTCTTGGGGCAGTGGCCCACTTACTGGTTCCTCTCCCGAGGGTCGGTCCGCTGCCTCGGGAGTTCCTCGTTTAAAGCAGCCGCCGGACAGTTTCTTTCGATATGGCCACTCTGTCGACACCTTCTGCATATCGGGCTCCCCTGAGAGTCGAATTGGTCGGTGGGTCTTCGGCCATATTCCTTTACCACATCCCAGCGGGGACGACTCCGCCCACTTCGTTCTTGACGCCATTCTTGGCGCCTATTCCTCTCTTGGTCCCTGTCGAATTCATCCATCCTTCGGTTCATTCGGGAGAGAGTCGCCGTCATCTCCGCCAGCTTTTGGTTGAGTGTTTCCATAGAATCTGAGCTTGGTGAGGTTTGCGCTTGTTGAAGGACCGTTCCTCCCTGGGTTGGTCCGTCAGTTTTCTTAAACGATGCGGTGTCTCTATAGCTGTCCTCTTCACTCCACTCTGAAGACACGTCTTTCTCTACATTATTACTCTGATTCTTCCCCAGGATTTGTAGTATCGTCTCTTTGAATTCAGAGAAGGAATTCTCTGGTTGTCGTCGTCTCTCCATGCGCATTTGGGATCGAATCGTCTCTCCTCTCGCTCCTTCCACAAACAGGTCTGTTAACGTTCTGTCTATCCCTTCACCCTCTCGTTCATCCAGAGCCCGTATCGTCTTTGCAGCTTCTTGTAGGGCCAGCGCGAAGTCACGTAATGATTCATCGGATCTTTGTTTCCTCGCATAGAGGCGGCTCTTTAATTCTGCTACGGTCTGGCAGTCGAATATGGTCACCAGCTTCTTGAAGATGCATTCGACTGTCTTCTTTTCACTGTCTTCCCATGCCTTCACTTCCCGTAGCGCCGAGTCCGTCAACTGACCCATCACGATTTCTATTTTCTGTTCTTCGGTTAGCGAGTACAAGCGGAACATGGAGTACATCTTGTCCTTAAATTCTTTGAATGTACTCGAACCCAGCACTTGCTTTCCTGCAAACGTTGGTAGCCATGGCGCTCCAAAATAGTATGGCATAGTCAACGGTGATGCCGCCATGGTGGTCGTGTTCCCCTGCCCGGATGCTGGTGGTAGTATGGCATTATTGGAAACCTGTGGATCCGTCATCTTGTTCGTATCCTGTTCGCGGACGCCAAATGTAATGGGTGGCTAAGCGTACCTGCAATTTCGCACCTGTCCAGTTGCGGTCTCTCTGGTCGCTCAGTTCCTGCTTGTCGCGACGTCGGGTGAAATCTGCGTGGAAAGGGCTGTGGAGAACCTGGGCAGAAGGACAGGGAACACCCCAGTACGAACAACACCCCCCACCTTCTACGTACAAGAATAACTATGGTGGGATACGGTAATAAGGCTTTATTTGAGACAGGACTATATATATATATCTCTAGCACATTTCAGTTAAGACAAATACTATCACTCACGTCTCACTTATAACCGCAATATGAAGGTAACAGCATAAGAGCACAAATACATTCCTGAACGTTAATACCCTGACTGGGCTTTTAAGAGAATAACTTCCACAAATACACAAGTAATGTCCCGAACCCACCACTGGGTGGCACTATGAACTTGATACCCGGGTATCTAATGCAAGGTCTCTGCTTATATCTTGAGAAGTCCCAACATGCGTTTGTATGAAATGGCACTGGACTGGTGTCTATTCTCCGTTTGAGAGAACTGGAAATCCTGCACACACTGCGCGGGGCTATTGTTGTTGGAGATGGACACTTGGGGGATTTTATCCGGGCAATTATATCCCAGGTGATGCAGATCAAATAGCGTCCTCTTCTTGGGGCCGGCCCTGGCTCTTTTATATAGCAGCGGGGATGGATTGCGGGGCTAGTGTGCGTGCTGAGGGTGCCTGTTATACGGGGAGTGGCCGCTCGTTCTCCTCACTTGTCTGGCCAGTTAGAGTAGGAGTGCGTGGGGCTGACTGTTCCTGCTCTCCTGTGGAGTGTCTCTTAGTTCGTTTAAAGAACAAGGGGGAGGTCGCGCGGGTGCCCAAAGTACCTGTTATCCCGACGGGACTCGTGCAGACCCCGTGTCCGCGGCTTCCTATGACCGGCGCGGGGAGATCCTCAGCAGCAGTGCTCGGTCTGTGTCCTCGGCTTTTTCCGCTTGGCACGGAGTGTCCTCAGCAGCAGCAGCGCTTAGTCTGTGTCCGCGGCTTCTTCCGCTCGGCGCGGAGTGTCCTCAGCAGCAGCAGCGCTCAGTCTGTCCCTCCGCTGCTCCCGTCTGTCACCTCTTCTCCAGCGGCAGGGCGCGCTCTGCCTTTGTCAGCCGCCGTCTCCTTTCGTGTCTCTCCCCCTCCGCTTGCCTGCTCCGTCTCCCGCTCTTCCTTCTCCCGCCTCTCTCCTCTCGCTTAGGCGCCAGTCCCGCCCCCTTTCTCCCGCCTTTCCACCGCCAATCCCCGTGAGCTGCCCGCTTCTTCTCTCCTGGGTCCTAAGATCCTCCAGATAGTCGCCGGGACCCGCTTTTGTTGCCTAGCAACCGGGCAATCCATTAAACCCTGCGGTCCAGCAGCTGCAGGGGTAGGCATCACGGATCAGGGACCCGGTGCTAGGCATCACAATAACACACGCTAACAATTCAGAGCCAAGGTACTCCGTGCCAAAACCTCTACCAAATGGGGTGGGAGGGCGGGAAGGAAAACCAGCAGCAAGAGAGACCAAGCTAGGCTATACATCCCTATATATACTGTTCCCTCCCCTCTCTATCATTGGCTGTACTTTTCAACACAGTTAGGTCCACCCCTCACAGGAGGTTTAACTCTCTCCATTCCTATGCTGTCATTTCGCTCTCCTAAACCTCCTAATGATAGTGTGTGGACCCTTATTCAAAAGTAAAGCATTCAATACCTTTAATACCAAGAAATAATGACACGGAGACTTGAATTTGGCAGAAAATTGTTAGCTATTTATTGTACCCTAACCATTAGAAAAACCTGTAAAGTAAAATTTAAGTTAACATGCCGATTCAGCCGGCATATGGTGGCAGAAAAAAGAACGGCTATATTCAACTGACGGTAACCTCAAAAACATTAAAAACCCAAACGATCCTAATTTACCACAAACCATACATAGGTAATAGGTGCCCGACTCAGACCTCCACGCTGACTGCCCACCCGGATGGGTGATGACGCTGCCCCCTGATGGGTGGTCTAGCGGCCTTAAAAGTCAATGGAGGTGAGTGCACCTAAACCACACCAAAACTGTAAACAACTGCAACTAACAAGTCAAATTACAACTAGAGATGAGCGCCTGAAATTTTTCGGGTTTTGTGTTTTGGTTTTGGGTTCGGTTCCGCGGCCGTGTTTTGGGTTCGAACGCGTTTTGGCAAAACCTCACCGAATTTTTTTTGTCAGATTCGGGTGTGTTTTGGATTCGGGTGTTTTTTTCAAAAAACACTAAAAAACAGCTTAAATCATAGAATTTGGGGGTCATTTTGATCCCAAAGTATTATTAACCTCAAAAACCATAATTTACACTCATTTTCAGTCTATTCTGAATACCTCACACCTCACAATATTATTTTTAGTCCTAAAATTTGCACCGAGGTCGCTGTGTGAGTAAGATAAGCGACCCTAGTGGCCGACACAAACACCGGGCCCATCTAGGAGTGGCACTGCAGTGTCACGCAGGATGTCCCTTCCAAAAAACCCTCCCCAAACAGCACATGACGCAAAGAAAAAAAGAGGCGCAATGAGGTAGCTGTGTGAGTAAGATTAGCGACCCTAGTGGCCGACACAAACACCGGGCCCATCTAGGAGTGGCACTGCAGTGTCACGCAGGATGGCCCTTCCAAAAAACCCTCCCCAAACAGCACATGACGCAAAGAAAAAAAGAGGCGCAATGAGGTAGCTGTGTGAGTAAGATTAGCGACCCTAGTGGCCGACACAAACACCGGGCCCATCTAGGAGTGGCACTGCAGTGTCACGCAGGATGTCCCTTCCAAAAAACCCTCCCCAAACAGCACATGACGCAAAGAAAAAAAGAGGCGCAATGAGGTAGCTGTGTGAGTAAGATTAGCGACCCTAGTGGCCGACACAAACACCGGGCCCATCTAGGAGTGGCACTGCAGTGTCACGCAGGATGGCCCTTCCAAAAAACCCTCCCCAAACAGCACATGACGCAAAGAAAAAAAGAGGCGCAATGAGGTAGCTGTGTGAGTAAGATTAGCGACCCTAGTGGCCGACACAAACACCGGGCCCATCTAGGAGTGGCACTGCAGTGTCACGCAGGATGTCCCTTCCAAAAAACCCTCCCCAAACAGCACATGACGCAAAGAAAAAAAGAGGCGCAATGAGGTAGCTGTGTGAGTAAGATTAGCGACCCTAGTGGCCGACACAAACACCGGGCCCATCTAGGAGTGGCACTGCAGTGTCACGCAGGATGTCCCTTCCAAAAAACCCTCCCCAAACAGCACATGACGCAAAGAAAAAAAGAGGCGCAATGAGGTAGCTGACTGTGTGAGTAAGATTAGCGACCCTAGTGGCCGACACAAACACCGGGCCCATCTAGGAGTGGCACTGCAGTGTCACGCAGGATGTCCCTTCCAAAAAACCCTCCCCAATCAGCACATGATGCAAAGAAAAAGAAAAGAAAAAAGAGGTGCAAGATGGAATTGTCCTTGGGCCCTCCCACCCACCCTTATGTTGTATAAACAAAACAGGACATGCACACTTTAACCAACCCATCATTTCAGTGACAGGGTCTGCCACACGACTGTGACTGATATGACGGGTTGGTTTGGACCCCCCCCAAAAAAGAAGCAATTAATCTCTCCTTGCACAAACTGGCTCTACAGAGGCAAGATGTCCACCTCATCTTCACCCTCCGATATATCACCGTGTACATCCCCCTCCTCACAGATTATCAATTCGTCCCCACTGGAATCCACCATCTCAGCTCCCTGTGTACTTTGTGGAGGCAATTGCTGCTGGTCAATGTCTCCGCGGAGGAATTGATTATAATTCATTTTAATGAACATCATCTTCTCCACATTTTCTGGATGTAACCTCGTACGCCGATTGCTGACAAGGTGAGCGGCGGCACTAAACACTCTTTCGGAGTACACACTTGTGGGAGGGCAACTTAGGTAGAATAAAGCCAGTTTGTGCAAGGGCCTCCAAATTGCCTCTTTTTCCTGCCAGTATAAGTACGGACTGTGTGACGTGCCTACTTGGATGCGGTCACTCATATAATCCTCCACCATTCTATCAATGTTGAGAGAATCATATGCAGTGACAGTAGACGACATGTCCGTAATCGTTGTCAGGTCCTTCAGTCCGGACCAGATGTCAGCATCAGCAGTCGCTCCAGACTGCCCTGCATCACCGCCAGCGGGTGGGCTCGGAATTCTGAGCCTTTTCCTCGCACCCCCAGTTGCGGGAGAATGTGAAGGAGGAGATGTTGACAGGTCGCGTTCCGCTTGACTTGACAATTTTGTCACCAGCAGGTCTTTCAACCCCAGCAGACCTGTGTCTGCCGGAAAGAGAGATCCAAGGTAGGCTTTAAATCTAGGATCGAGCACGGTGGCCAAAATGTAGTGCTCTGATTTCAACAGATTGACCACCCGTGAATCCTTGTTAAGCGAATTAAGGGCTGCATCCACAAGTCCCACATGCCTAGCGGAATCGCTCCCTTTTAGCTCCTTCTTCAATGCCTCCAGCTTCTTCTGCAAAAGCCTGATGAGGGGAATGACCTGACTCAGGCTGGCAGTGTCTGAACTGACTTCACGTGTGGCAAGTTCAAAGGGCATCAGAACCTTGCACAACGTTGAAATCATTCTCCACTGCACTTGAGACAGGTGCATTCCACCTCCTATATCGTGCTCAATTGTATAGGCTTGAATGGCCTTTTGCTGCTCCTCCAACCTCTGAAGCATATAGAGGGTTGAATTCCACCTCGTTACCACTTCTTGCTTCAGATGATGGCAGGGCAGGTTCAGTAGTTTTTGGTGGTGCTCCAGTCTTCTGTACGTGGTGCCTGTACGCCGAAAGTGTCCCGCAATTTTTCTGGCCACCGACAGCATCTCTTGCACGCCCCTGTCGTTTTTTAAAAAATTCTGCACCACCAAATTCAAGGTATGTGCAAAACATGGGACGTGCTGGAATTTGCCCATATTTAATGCACACACAATATTGCTGGCGTTGTCCGATGCCACAAATCCACAGGAGAGTCCAATTGGGGTAAGCCATTCCGCGATGATCTTCCTCAGTTGCCGTAAGAGGTTTTCAGCTGTGTGCGTATTCTGGAAAGCGGTGATACAAAGCGTAGCCTGCCTAGGAAAGAGTTGGCGTTTGCGAGATGCTGCTACTGGTGCCGCCGCTGCTGTTCTTGCGGCGGGAGTCCATACATCTACCCAGTGGGCTGTCACAGTCATATAGTCCTGACCCTGCCCTGCTCCACTTGTCCACATGTCCGTGGTTAAGTGGACATTGGGTACAACTGCATTTTTTAGGACACTGGTGAGTCTTTTTCTGACGTCCGTGTACATTCTCGGTATCGCCTGCCTAGAGAAGTGGAACCTAGATGGTATTTGGTAACGGGGGCACACTGCCTCAATAAATTGTCTAGTTCCCTGTGAACTAACGGCGGATACCGGACGCACGTCTAACACCAACATAGTTGTCAAGGCCTCAGTTATCCGCTTTGCAGTAGGATGACTGCTGTGATATTTCATCTTCCTCGCAAAGGACTGTTGAACAGTCAATTGCTTACTGGAAGTAGTACAAGTGGGCTTACGACTTCCCCTCTGGGATGACCATCGACTCCCAGCGGCAACAACAGCAGCGCCAGCAGCAGTAGGCGTTACACGCAAGGATGCATCGGAGGAATCCCAGGCAGGAGAGGACTCGTCAGAATTGCCAGTGACATGGCCTGCAGGACTATTGGCATTCCTGGGGAAGGAGGAAATTGACACTGAGGGAGTTGGTGGGGTGGTTTGCGTGAGCTTGGTTACAAGAGGAAGGGATTTACTGGTCAGTGGACTGCTTCCGCTGTCACCCAAAGTTTTTGAACTTGTCACTGACTTATTATGAATGCGCTGCAGGTGACGTATAAGGGAGGATGTTCCGAGGTGGTTAACGTCCTTACCCCTACTTATTACAGCTTGACAAAGGGAACACACGGCTTGACACCTGTTGTCCGCATTTCTGGTGAAATACCTCCACACCGAAGAGCTGATTTTTTTGGTATTTTCACCTGGCATGTCAACGGCCATATTCCTCCCACGGACAACAGGTGTCTCCCCGGGTGCCTGACTTAAACAAACCACCTCACCATCAGAATCCTCCTGGTCAATTTCCTCCCCAGCGCCAGCAACACCCATATCCTCCTCATCCTGGTGTACTTCAACACTGACATCTTCAATCTGACTATCAGGAACTGGACTGCGGGTGCTCCTTCCAGCACTTGCAGGGGGCGTGCAAATGGTGGAAGGCGCATGCTCTTCACGTCCAGTGTTGGGAAGGTCAGGCATCGCAACCGACACAATTGGACTCTCCTTGTGTCACGATCCGGGTATCTGGACGCCATTACTTACCCTTCAGATGCCTCCTAAGGCGGGCTCAGCGTTCCAGGACCAGATTCCGCTGTTCCTGAGTTTCCACATGCAGAGTGTCAGAGTGGTGTTTTCATCAGCCGCGGCCTCCGCTGTGCCCGCGTGGTTAAATGTGCATCTATCAGCCTGGCGTCTCCTGTCTCCGGTGGCCGGCGCCGCCATTACTGTTTCCCAGACCACATGGATTACAAACCAAACTTCCCTCCAAGTGTCTGCATGGGCGCAGCCATCTTGGATTCTGTCATCTGATCATTTCCACCAATCTGCTGTTTGTATTGTTGATTTGCATAATTGCCTAGCCAACCCCTTCCTTGCTGCAGGTATAAGTAAGCTGTGCCTGAGCAAGGAAGACGTCAGTGCTTTGGTTGTCAAACCTAGTTCCTGTTTGTCTCTCTTCTATGATTGTCTTCCAGGTTCCAGCTCCTGTCTCAAGACTTCCACCATAGAGACCCGCACCAGCATTCCACCTGCGGTGTAGCCTGACTCTCCAATCCATTGTGGATTCATCTGTTTCCAGCTACAACACTACCTGCTTCCAGCCTCAGCTTCCAGCAGAATACAGCTTCCCTTAAAGGGCCGGTGTCCTTTCTACACTTTACCACTCTCCACCGGAATTATTATTTCTCCGCTCTCAAGTTCTACATTTCAGTTCACATTTCATCGCTCCCAAAGTTCATTTATTATTTAACTGGTTCCAGCCAGTATCCACTCCGTGCTAACAACAGTCTGGTTCCAGCCAGTATCCACAGCAGCTGTTTTACCTTCAGCAACCCAGCTCTTCCTGGAACACCAGCTGGTACAATCCTGGGTTATCTCCATTGCTACAGCCGGGCCTGGTAAGGACTTTCCATCTAGAAGATCATAAGAACTATCTCACACTACCAGTGCCCTGTGGCTCCTGCCATGCTGTAGTACTCAGGAACTGTATTTATTCTTTGCTGACTTTTACGTTTTCTTTATTGCTGCTGTGATGCGGAGTTGTCATAATAAACATCATTGACTTTTATCTAAGTTGTCGTGGTCACGCCTTCGGGCAGTTATTATTCATGTTACTTACATGTCCAGGGGTCTGATACAACCTCCCAGGTTCCGGTACATCTCAGCCCCTACAACTGAGGCTGCCTCCCGTCAGCTCAGGCCCTCAGTTGTGACAGTAAGCACTGACCTAATGAATCCAGCCGGAGACCAGGATCAAGCGGCCAGGCCGATGCAAGAACTGGCAGCCCGACTAGAACATCAGGAGGCTGCACAGGGCCACATCATCCGCTGTCTCCAGGATCTCTCTACTCGGCTGGATGGGATTCAGACCACTCTCCGTGGATCAGGCGCGTCTGGTGCGTCAACCACAGTGACTCCAGCTATAACCCCACCCACCTTACCCATTCCTGCTCCACGTCTTCATCTTCCAACGCCAGCAAAATTTGACGGATCTCCAAGATTCTGCAGGGGATTTCTCAACCAGTGTGAGATTCAGTTTGAGCTACAACCTGGCAATTTCCCCAGTGACCGTACAAAAATTGTCTACATTATTTCTCTTCTCAGTGGCTCAGCCCTCGATTGGGCATCACCGTTATGGGAGAGGTCCGACACCCTGCTATCTTCTTACACTGCATTCGTGTCAACATTCAGGCGCATCTTCGACGAGCCAGGCCGGGTAACTTCAGCTTCGTCTGAGATTCTCCGTTTACGCCAGGGATCACGTACTGTAGGACAATATCTTATACAGTTCCAGATCCTGGCATCCGAACTGGCATGGAACGACGAGGCCCTGTATGCTGCATTCTGGCATGGTTTATCCGAGCGTATTAAAGATGAGTTAGCTACCAGAGACTTACCCTCCAAGTTAGATGAGTTAATCTCACTTTGTACGAAAGTTGACTTACGTTTCAGAGAGAGAGCAACTGAGCGTGGAAGATCATCTGCTCCAAAATCTTCTGCTCCTCCTCCTCGCCAACTGTCACCAACTAAAGATGAACCCATGCAAATTGGCCGTTCCCGTTTAACTCCTGCTGAGCGCCGAAGACGTCTCTCCGAGTTTCTCTGTTTGTACTGTGCAGCTCCGTCTCACACCATTAATGCCTGTCCCAAACGTCCGGGAAACTCCAAATCCTAGCTCGCCAAGGAGAGGGCCGGCTAGGAGTAATGATCTCCTCTCCATCTCCTCAAGATTGTAACCTCCCAGTCTCGCTTCAAGTTGCTCAACGTTATCAGAACGTCATTGCCCTCCTGGATTCCGGAGCAGCTGGGAACTTTATTACCGAAGCCTATGTTAAACGGTGGTCCCTACCCACCGAGAGACTTCCTTCGTCCTTTTCCTTAACTGCTGTGGATGGCAGTAAAATTTTTGATACAGTTATTTCTCTAAGGACTCTACCAGTTCGTCTGAGAGTGGGAGTTCTTCATTCCGAACTTATTTCACTTTTAGTGATTCCAAGAGCCACACATCCTGTGGTCCTGGGCCTTCCATGGCTCCGTCTTCACAATCCTACAATTGATTGGACGACTACGCAAATCCTGGCATGGGGTTCCTCCTGTACTAAGACATGTTTGTTTAAAGTGTTGCCTGTCTGTTCCTCCTCCCCCAGGTCGTCTGATGTTCCACCTCCTCCATATCAAGATTTCACGGATGTGTTCAGTAAAGCTTCTGCTGATATCCTTCCCCCTCATAGAGAATGGGACTGCCCGATTGATCTCGTTCCAGGGAAGGTTCCACCTCGAGGCCGAACTTATCCGTTGTCTCTCCCCGAGACGCATTCTATGGAGGAATACATAAAAGAGAACCTAGCAAAGGGGTTCATTCGACCTTCTTCTTCTCCAGCCGGCGCAGGCTTCTTTTTTGTAAAGAAGAAAGATGGTGGTCTGCGGCCGTGCATCGACTACAGAGGTTTGAACGACATTACCATCAAGAACCGCTATCCTTTACCCCTGATTACTGAGCTCTTTGACAGAGTTAGCGGAGCTACCATCTTTACAAAGCTGGACCTGAGAGGTGCATACAATCTCATCCGGATCCGTGAGGGTGACGAGTGGAAGACCGCATTTAACACCCGTGACGGACATTATGAGTACCTCGTCATGCCCTTCGGATTGAGCAATGCTCCAGCTGTCTTCCAGCATTTCGTCAATGAGATCTTCAGAGACATTCTATACCGTCATGTCGTGGTCTATCTAGATGATATCCTCATTTTTGCCAACAATTTAGAGGAACATCGTTTCTGGGTAAAGGAGGTTCTGTCCCGTCTCCGTGTCAATCATCTCTACTGCAAATTAGAGAAATGCGCCTTTGAAGTCAAGTCCATTCCGTTTCTAGGGTACATTGTGTCCGGTTCCGGACTAGAGATGGATCCTGAGAAACTACAAGCAATCCAGAATTGGCCAGTACCCTTAACCCTCAAAGGGGTCCAGAGGTTCTTAGGGTTCGCCAATTATTACCGAAAGTTTATACGAGACTTTTCCACGATTGTGGCGCCTATTACTGCTTTCACCAAGAAGGGTGCTAACCCGTCCAAGTGGTCTGAAGAAGCCATGCAAGCTTTTCATCTTTTAAAACAGAGGTTCATCTCTGCACCTGTCCTGAAACAGCCTGACGTCGACTCTCCTTTCATCTTAGAGGTGGATGCCTCCTCCGTTGGAGTAGGAGCGGTGTTATCTCAGAGGGCTAAAGATGGTCATTTACATCCTTGCAGTTTCTTCTCACGGAAGTTCTCCCCAGCGGAGCGCAACTATGCCATTGGCGACCAGGAGTTGCTAGCCATCAAGCTCGCTCTAGAGGAGTGGAGATATCTGTTGGAGGGAGCTTCTCATTCAATCACCATCCTTACAGACCACAAGAACCTTCTATATCTAAAAGGCGCACAATGTCTCAACCCTCGTCAGGCCAGATGGGCACTTTTCTTTTCCAGGTTCGACTTTAAACTCCAGTTCTGTCCGGGCTCTCAGAATCGCAAGGCCGATGCCCTTTCCCGCTCATGGGAGCAAGAAAATGAGTCAGAGTCTTCAGACAAGCATCCTATTATAAATCCGTTGGCATTCTCCACGGTAGGGATGGACTCTACGCCCCCATCAGGGAAAAGTTTTGTGAAGCCGACACTAAGGAAGAAGCTCATGCATTGGGCCCATGCTTCCCGTTTTGCCGGACATACAGGTATCCAAAAAACCCTGGAGTTTATCTCTAGGTCCTATTGGTGGCCAACTCTGAAAAAGGACGTTTTGGAGTTTATTGCATCTTGCCCAAAGTGTGCTCAACATAAAGTATCCCGCCAGTCGCCTGCGGGGCAACTGGTTCCACTATCTGTTCCCCGTCGACCATGGACCCATTTGTCGATGGATTTTATTACAGATTTGCCCATGTGCAACAAGTTCAATACCATCTGGGTGGTAGTTGACCGGTTCACCAAGATGGCACACTTCATTCCTCTCACCGGTCTTCCGTCAGCTTCCAAGTTGGCTCAAGTATTCATACAAGAGATCTTCCGACTCCACGGTCTTCCAGAAGAAATTATCTCAGATCGAGGAGTTCAATTCACAGCCAAATTCTGGCGAAGTTTATGTCAAGTCCTCCAAGTCAAGTTAAAGTTTCCACGGCTTACCATCCTCAGACCAATGGTCAAACTGAGAGGGTGAATCAGGACTTGGAGGCCTTCCTCCGCATCTATGTGTCCTCCTCTCAAGATGACTGGGTTCAATTACTTCCCTGGGCCGAGTTCTGTCATAACAACCAGTATCATTCTTCATCTTCTTCAACACCATTCTTCACCAACTTTGGATTCCACCCTAAAGTCCCTGAGTTCCAACCGCTTCCAGCAACTTCTGTTCCCGCAGTGGATATCACCTTGCATCAGTTTGCCAATATCTGGAAGAGCGTACGATCAGCTCTGCTCAAGGCATCGTTCAGGTACAAGAAGTTTGCGGATAAGAAGCGTCGAGCAGTTCCTGCTCTCAAGGTGGGTGATCGGGTATGGTTATCCACGAAGAATTTGAGGTTAAGAGTTCCCAGTATGAAGTTTGCACCTCGCTACATCGGTCCTTTTAAAATTGATCAAGTCATCAATCCTGTTGCTTACAGACTCCAGTTACCTCCCTTCTTAAAAATACCCAGGACATTCCATGTTTCCCTGTTGAAACCGCTAATCTTGAATCGGTTTCATTCCTCACTTCCACCAACTCCGAAAGTCCAAACTCAACGAGGCGTTGAGTATGAAGTGGCCAAGATCCTGGACTCACGTCACCGTTACGGTCAACTTCAGTATCTCATTGACTGGAAGGGCTATGGTCCTGAAGAACGCTCTTGGACCAATGCCTCTGACGTCCATGCTCCTGCCTTGGTCCGAAATTTCCACGCAAAGTTTCCTTTAAAACCTAAGAAGTGTCCTGGGGCCACTCCTAAAGGGGGGGGGTGCTGTCACGATCCGGGTATCTGGACGCCATTACTTACCCTTCAGATGTCTCCTAAGGCGGGCTCAGCGTTCCAGGACCAGATTCCGCTGTTCCTGAGTTTCCACATGCAGAGTGTCAGAGTGGTGTTTTCATCAGCCGCGGCCTCCGCTGTGCCCGCGTGGTTAAATGTGCATCTATCAGCCTGGCGTCTCCTGTCTCCGGTGGCCGGCGCCGCCATTACTGTTTCCCAGACCACATGGATTACAAACCAAACTTCCCTCCAAGTGTCTGCATGGGCGCAGCCATCTTGGATTCTGTCATCTGATCATTTCCACCAATCTGCTGTTTGTATTGTTGATTTGCATAATTGCCTAGCCAACCCCTTCCTTGCTGCAGGTATAAGTAAGCTGTGCCTGAGCAAGGAAGACGTCAGTGCTTTGGTTGTCAAACCTAGTTCCTGTTTGTCTCTCTTCTATGATTGTCTTCCAGGTTCCAGCTCCTGTCTCAAGACTTCCACCATAGAGACCCGCACCAGCATTCCACCTGCGGTGTAGCCTGACTCTCCAATCCATTGTGGATTCATCTGTTTCCAGCTACAACACTACCTGCTTCCAGCCTCAGCTTCCAGCAGAATACAGCTTCCCTTAAAGGGCCGGTGTCCTTTCTACACTTTACCACTCTCCACCGGAATTATTATTTCTCCGCTCTCAAGTTCTACATTTCAGTTCACATTTCATCGCTCCCAAAGTTCATTTATTATTTAACTGGTTCCAGCCAGTATCCACTCCGTGCTAACAACAGTCTGGTTCCAGCCAGTATCCACAGCAGCTGTTTTACCTTCAGCAACCCAGCTCTTCCTGGAACACCAGCTGGTACAATCCTGGGTTATCTCCATTGCTACAGCCGGGCCTGGTAAGGACTTTCCATCTAGAAGATCATAAGAACTATCTCACACTACCAGTGCCCTGTGGCTCCTGCCATGCTGTAGTACTCAGGAACTGTATTTATTCTTTGCTGACTTTTACGTTTTCTTTATTGCTGCTGTGATGCGGAGTTGTCATAATAAACATCATTGACTTTTATCTAAGTTGTCGTGGTCACGCCTTCGGGCAGTTATTATTCATGTTACTTACATGTCCAGGGGTCTGATACAACCTCCCAGGTTCCGGTACATCTCAGCCCCTACAACTGAGGCTGCCTCCCGTCAGCTCAGGCCCTCAGTTGTGACACCTTGTGGATTTGGGATTTCGAAGAATGCACAGTTCTTTGCTGTGCTGCTTTTGCCAGCTTGAGTCTTTTCATTTTTCTAGCGAGAGGCTGAGTGCTTCCATCCTCATGTGAAGCTGAACCACTAGCCATGAACATAGGCCAGGGCCTCAGCCGTTCCTTGCCACTCCGTGTGGTAAATGGCATATTGGCAAGTTTACGCTTCTCCTCCGACAATTTTATTTTAGGTTTTGGAGTCCTTTTTTTTCTGATATTTGGTGTTTTGGATTTGACATGCTCTGTACTATGACATTGGGCATCGGCCTTGGCAGACGACGTTGCTGGCATTTCATCGTCTCGGCCATGACTAGTGGCAGCAGCTTCAGCACGAGGTGGAAGTGGATCTTGATCTTTCCCTAATTTTGGAACCTCAACATTTTTGTTCTCCATATTTTAATAGGCACAACTAAAAGGCACCTCAGGTAAACAATGGAGATGGATACTAGTATACAATTATGGACTGCCTGCCGACTGCAGACACAGAGGTAGCCACAGCCGTGAACTACCGTACTGTACTGTGTCTGCAGCTAATATAGACTGGTTGATAAAGAGAAGATGTCTATGTAACTATGTATGTATAAAGAAGACTGAAAAAAATCCACGGTTAGGTGGTATACAATTATGGACGGACTGCCTGCCGAGTGCAGACACAGAGGTAGCCACAGCCGTGAACTACCGTACTGTACTGTGTCTGCAGCTAATATAGACTGGTTGATAAAGAGAAGATGTCTATGTAACTATGTATGTATAAAGAAGAATGAAAAAAATCCACGGTTAGGTGGTATTACAATTATGGACGGACTGCCTGCCGAGTGCAGAGACACAGAGGTAGCCACAGCCGTGAACTACCGTACTGTGTCTGCTGCGACTGGATGATAAATGATATAAAAAATATATATATATCACTACTGCAGCCGGACAGGTATATATTATATATTATATAATGACGGACCTGCTGGACACTGTCTGTCAGCAGAATGAGTTTTATTTTTATAGAATAAAAAAAAAAAAACACACAAGTGAAGTCACACGACGAGTGTTTAACTTTTTCAGGCAATCACAATATAAGTATACTACTAACTATACTGGTGGTCAGTGTGGTCAGGTCACTGGTCAGTCACACTGGCAGTGGCACTCCTGCAGCAAAAGTGTGCACTGTTTAATTTTAATATAATATGTACTCCTGGCTCCTGCTATAACCTATAACTGGCACTGCAGTAGTGCTCCCCAGTCTCCCCCACAATTATAAGCTGTGTGAGCTGAGCAGTCAGACAGATATATAATATATATAGATGATGCAGCACACTGGCCTGAGCCTGAGCAGTGCACACAGATATGGTATGTGACTGACTGAGTCACTGTGTGTATCGCTTTTTTCAGGCAGAGAACGGATATATTAAATAAACTGCACTGTGTGTCTGGTGGTCACTCACTATATAATATATTATGTACTCCTGGCTCCTGCTATAACCTATAACTGGCACTGCAGTAGTGCTCCCCAGTCTCCCCCACAATTATAAGCTGTGTGAGCTGAGCAGTCAGACAGATATATATAATATTATATATAGATAATAGATGATGCAGCACACTGGCCTGAGCCTGAGCAGTGCACACAGATATGGTATGTGACTGACTGAGTCACTGTGTGTATCGCTTTTTTCAGGCAGAGAACGGATATATTAAATAAACTGCACTGTGTGTCTGGTGGTCACTCACTATATAATATATTATGTACTCCTGGCTCCTGCTATAACCTATAACTGGCACTGCAGTAGTGCTCCCCAGTCTCCCCCACAATTATAAGCTGTGTGAGCTGAGCAGTCAGACAGATATATATAATATTATATATAGATAATAGATGATGCAGCACACTGGCCTGAGCCTGAGCAGTGCACACAGATATGGTATGTGACTGACTGAGTCACTGTGTGTATCGCTTTTTTCAGGCAGAGAACGGATATATTAAATAAACTGCACTGTGTGTCTGGTGGTCACTCACTATATAATATATTATGTACTCCTGGCTCCTGCTATAACCTATAACTGGCACTGCAGTAGTGCTCCCCAGTCTCCCCCACAATTATAAGCTGTGTGAGCTGAGCAGTCAGACAGATATATATAATATTATATATAGATAATAGATGATGCAGCACACTGGCCTGAGCCTGAGCAGTGCACACAGATATGGTATGTGACTGAGTCACTGTGTGCTGTGTATCGCTTTTTTCAGGCAGAGAACGGATTATAAAGTAAACTGCACTGTCCTCACTAGTAAACTCTCTCCACTCAGTCTCTACACTTCTACAGTAACAGTACTCCTCCTAGTCAGCTCCAGTAAATCTCTCTCAGTCTCTTATAATCTAAATGGAGAGGACGCCAGCCACGTCCTCTCCCTATCAATCTCAATGCACGTGTGAAAATGGCGGCGACGCGCGGCTCCTTATATAGAATCCGAGTCTCGCGATAGAATCCGAGCCTCGCGAGAATCCGACAGCGTCATGATGACGTTCGGGCGCGCTCGGGTTAACCGAGCAAGGCGGGAAGATCCGAGTCGCTCGGACCCGTGAAAAAAAACATGAAGTTCTGGCGGGTTCGGATTCAGAGAAACCGAACCCGCTCATCTCTAATTACAACCTGCCGTTCTTTTCCGCCAACAGCGAAAGACTCTTCCACAGAGTCTTCGCACCGCTACCATACCCTCAACCTAACTCCTGCAACACCAGAAACAGATCCTCCAGGAAAAACAGCATCCCCTCCTTGGACAGATGCACACCATCAGGCCGAAAAAGGTGACTGTCACGAAACCGAATCCTAGGGTGGCGAACCACTTTCCCTCCATGGGCCAACACCCACTACGCCACCGCCGCATTCACCTTTTGCCTGGCCTCATCAATCGGGCGACCGTCCGCCACTCCTTGCCAACGCAACCTTGGCACCATCATAGAGAACACCAAGACGCAATTGGTCCACGCTGCGGCCACACTGGCCAGATCCTCCATCATGGCCCACCGCAGCTCCAAAGATGTCCTCTTCCCCAGATCGTTGCCACCCAAATGGACAACTAGCACCCTAGGGACTCCATGCTCGCTGACCTGACTGACCAATCTACTCTTCAGATCTTTCCACATCATCCCCCGCCAACCAAGCCAACGAATGCCATGAGCCCTAGGAAACATCTGTGCCCCCTCCGAGGCCAAAAACCTGGCTGCCCTGTACACATAAGAGTGGCCAACCACCCAGATTGCCAAATCGTCTTCTACCCAACCTGAAGAGAAGGAAAGGAGTAAAAATCGGTTAATAAGTATCCTAACAGGAGTATATTAAACTCATTAACCTGAAGGATCTGCCAAAAGAAAAAAGGGGTTTTTCGTGTCTTGCAGAAGTCACGGCCTAGCATATCTAAACAAGCTTCCAGCCAATCGAAGCAACATAAACACACAACGGGAAAAATCAAAATAAAATAAGGAAAGTAAAACAGGGGTGGGGGAGGGGGTGGGGGTATAAAATGGGAAAAATATGTAAGAACTCAGGTGGAGGTGAAAGCGTAAAGACCTGCTGAGGGACTTTGATTTGAACTGATTAGCCGAATTGTAGATTAGAATTCAGTCCGTCAAGTCAGGCAAAAAATCGCAAAAGAACTCCAGACCCCCGCTGCCAGCAGCGGCGAGTAGCTAATCCCTGAGTAGGATGAACAGGGGAGACAAACAGACACACTACACAAGGACGTACTTAACTTTACAACATGAACTTATACAATGACTAATAAAACTGAACTGTTAGTCAAACAAACAACTCATGGAACTGGGCGAATATATCGTCTGTAACTTGACGACTTCCATCGCCCCACTGCCTGGATTTCCGCAACGGAAAACCCCGCCGACGCAGCCGACGTCGCCGCCCCGCTACGGAAAGAATGCGTACCGAAAGCAGCGGGTGAAAGGCCCAAGCTCGCCAGACAGCGACTCAGCATCCAACGAAACTGATATTTCGTTAAAGGATAACCGTCATAATGCAGCAGCCACGACCCCTGCACACCGGGCCGAACCGCTGCATACTTCGATGCCAACCTCACCGGGTAAATGCTCTCCTCCAGAGACGGAACCAAAGTGACCCATCGCCCTCTACCCACTTGGTCCGTCTTAGAGCGACGCAATCTGCACAGCAAGGACCTATCACCCACCACCACGTCATCCAGAAGCATGCGCGAGCCTGTCCGCTTAGATGGCGCTACCAGCTCCGAAACACGAAAGGCTCCGTGGTAAGCCATGGAGAACGCCAACTGGAACAAAAGCGATTAAAAAATTGACGACGCGATACCGCCAACCACATCGATGACAGCCGGTAGCAAGGCCGCATTGATGGACCGTCGCCTATCAGGCGGCGCTGGCGCCACGCGCCCACCCTTTCCTCGCCTTAACCAGGAGCCCGCTCTTTGTCACGTCAGGGACACCCTTGAGTTTACTAAAAAACGAAATCCCAGCTAAGTACCGGGACACCACCGCTCTGGACCTACCCGTGACAAAAAGCTGCCAAATAAAAGAAAACATCATCCGATGCCCGCTCTTACCTTCATGACTACGTCCTCGGACAAACTCTTCCCACTCACTCCAAGCTTGCCCGTAAGCCTTGAGCGTGTTCGGAGCCACCGACCGCATCGCTAGACCCTCCAGTCCGGTCCGATCACCTGCCAGACATAACCGGGACATTAAAACCCACGCTCATCGACCTCGGGCGCCAACAAACGAAATCTCTCCCACTGCCCGCGGGACAACGCGTCGGCAATTCCATTCTCAAGTCCTGGCACATGCTGCGCGCGGAACCATACATTCTTATGCAAGCATGTCAGCAGCAATCGCCCGAGCACCCTCAGAACCACCAGCGACTTCGCCCTCTGGTTATTGATCGCATGCACCACGCCCAGATTGTCACATCTAAACAAAATGCTGCGATGAGCCAGACGATCGCCCCAAACCTCCAGTGCCACCATAATGGGGAAAAGCTCCAGCAGCAAAAGGTCCTTAGTGAAACCTTTGCGATGCCATTCCTCAGGCCATGAGGCCACGCACCAAGATCCCTCTAGGTAGCAACCGAACCCAGAGGAACCCGCCGCGTCGGTAAACAGCTGTAACCGAGCATTGCCGACCGTTGGGGCCAGCCAGATACGCACCCCATTGAAATCCTCCAGGAACGAGGCCCAGACGGCCAAATCCCTCTTAATCTCGGAGGACAAACGAATGAAATGATGCGCCCTGGCACACCCCGCCGTTGCCCTCTCCAGCTTACAGCAGAAAACCCTGCCCATCGGGATCACCCGGCATGCAAAGTTCAAGAGGCCCAGCAATGACTGTGCCTGCCTCAGCGTGACTTTCCGCGACCTTACGAACTGGCGAATAACCTCGCGGAGCTTCGCAACCTTGGCCTGAGGAAGGCGACACGATCCCGCCACCGTGTCGATTTCAATCCCCAGGAACGACAAGCAGGAAACAGGCCCCTCCGTTTTATCCTCGGCTACAGGAACGCCGAAGTGATAAAACAACGCCCGGATGCTGAACAGCAAGTCGCTGCAGCGCGGCGCATTCGCCGGTCCCACACACAGAAAATCATCGAGGTAATGCGCAACTCCATGACTGCCTGAAGAAGACTCCACGCACCAATGCAAAAATGTGCTAAACCTTTCGAAAAACGAGCAGGAAACGGAACACCCCATCGGCAAACATTTGTCAATGAAATATTCCGCTCCAATCCGAAGACCCATAAAACGGAATGAGTCCGGATGCAACGGGAGCAACCGAAAAGCGGATTCCACATCTATCTTAGCCATCAGAGCACCTGGGCCGTAACTACGAACCAACTCCAGCGCCTCGTCAAACGACTGGTACACGACCGAGCAGTGTGCCGGCGGTATCGCGTCGTTGAGCCGAAAGACACCCGGAGTCTTCTTGGGGACTACCCCCACTGGGGAAATGACCAAGTCATCCACAGGGGGCGAGCTAAAAGGGCCCTCCATCCTACCGAGTCGCACCTCCTTCTCAACTTTCTCGCGCAAAACGGAAGGCAAGGAGCGAGCGGACTGGAGATTCCGTGGAGCCTTGACAGATACCTCGCCCGCAACAGGCAGGCGGAAACCGAACTTAAAACCATGAAACAAAAACTGATCATCCGTTCTATTCGGATACCAATCCAACCATTTGGACATGGCGTCCAAATTAATTGGCGTTGGGGCTCTGAGGAGCGATCCCGCTCGCGCCGGGCCTAGCGTAGCTTTGCTTCCCCCTCGCGCCTTGCCGATTCCCTTTAAAACAGTTGGAGGCCGGGTGGAAGCCGCCGCATTGCAAGCACGAATGTCGAAACCGACACTGCTTGCCGTAGGAACAGGTCGCATTATTAAATGCGAAGCACTTCCCCTTCGCGGCGGCCTGCCCACCCCCTCGGACGGCCAACCTACTTTTCCTACTCGGTCCCCCTTCTGCGCTACTCCCTTGATCGGACGACCCTGAGCGCTGCCCGTCCGCCCCCGGATTCCGGGGCTCCTTTGTGGGTTGAGAAGCCCGGGTGACCTGGAGCCAGACCTCCACGTCCTTGCACCCGAAGTCAATAACCCGTAACAGTCCTGCTTCTCTTGGAACTTCTCATCATACATCCGCCATTCGATACCTGACGAAGTGCGCTGCATATCGTGTATCAAATGCAGGTATCGTATGACGTTCATATGTTCTTCGGGCCTATCTTCCAGGTAACACGCCGCAAAGACGCACAAACCGGCCAGCCAGTTGTCGAAAGTTCGGAAAGCTTCAGCTCTGATGCCTTTTTTAGCTGTCGCTGCCTTATACTCCTTCTTCGCGTCCTTAGTAAGCCCGAACAGATCGACATAGTCGCCCCTGCAGATCTTCCTACGGCAGCTATCCCGCAACCCCCTCAAAACTGCCGTATAATCACAATGGACAACCCCAGGCAAATTGCGGCGTTTCTTGGCCCTGCGCGCGTCCTCGCTAAGCCGCTTGCGTCTCTTCCGCCTCTCCTGCTGCCCCGCCGCCCTCTTAGCGTACTTTGTCGCACGTTTTTTAGCCCTAGTCGTGCTACTGACGTCGGACGCCGGCAACGACAAGGAAGAAGAAGAGGAGGAACTGAGAGAGCTGGAGCGCGCGCTGGACCCCGACGCCGACTGGTCAACCTCACCTGACGCTGACGACTGCTCGGACAGGGCGTCTTCCGGTGTGGAAACTTCGCAATCTTCCTCCTCGCTCACGTCCAACTCCACCACTCCGCGATCTCCTGAAAAAGAAGACAAAGCACGGGACCCGGAAGCCACTCCCGGGGCATGCCTAGCACTCCGGGGTAAAGACATCCCCACCGCGCGACCGCGCTCCTCCAGTACCGGACAGTGCCCCAACTGTGCCGCGGCCGCCCCCAGGTCTCGGCAAGCGCGGGCTATTCGCTGAGCCGCTTATCCTTGCTGAGTACCGGACGCCCCCGCTTCAGCGCGCGTGCCGGAATGCCTTGCTGCCCCCGGGGACGCTGCTGCGGCCAATGGGCCCAATGCCGCCGCCACCGTCGACAGAGCCGACGCCAACTCACCGGAAGCCTCCTGACTTCCCCAAAAATCGTTGCCGGCACTGGCGGGAGTCCCCGCAGAAGCCGGCGCACCTCTCCCGACCCGACGGCCGGCAGTCGCTGAAAATGGGGCCGACGACCCCAGCCCCGCCCGTCTTGCTGGTGATCCGCTGGCCCCCCTGACCACAATTGGCGTGGTCCCCCACCAGTCCTCACGCCTAACCTGAACCTGCTGGCCCTCCCTACTGCTGCTGCGCCTGGCCCCCCGCGGGCACCCTCCCCCCGCAGGCCGGAGCTCTCCCCATCTGCAGGGAAGGCATGCCCGCGGGGCTCCACACTGGTGCTCATAATCCTATGGCATCCCCACCGCCGCCGCTCCCCGCCGGACTCCGGCTGTAAGGGAGGCAGCAGGGGAGACACTGACACTGGCGGCGCCGCTGCGCGCACACGTGCGCGAACGGCACCGCGGGCATGCGCGCATCCCACCGCTACCCGCCACCGTCCCCTCCGCATCTGTGCCACCAACAGGGTCCGCCGGACGAGGCCCCGCGATGGGCCTCGTCCGACCCGCCGCCGCACTCCGTCCACCCCGGCCCCCTCGCCCGGCACCACTCCGCGGCCGTGGCAATGGGGACGGGTGAGAAGACAAAATGGGAGCTCCAGGAGGCCGCCCGCCCTGGCGTGCTCGCGCGCGCCCGCGGGTGCCTCTACTCGGCAACGGCGCCTCACCCTCAAGCACTGACGGTGAAGGCCGATGCCTGGCCACCTCCGGACGGCTCCCCTGTGTCACCGGCCCCCCCTGCCGCCCGTGGCCGGAGGTAAGCATCGAACCAGCAACCAGGGGCAGGGAAGACCGGGTCCGCCCAGCCACCGCCGCGCGGGCACCCGCACCGGCGCCGGGGGACGGGCAGGTGAGCCCGCAGGCCCATCCGCGGACCCAGCATCACGGAGAACGGAAGCGAGCTGGGGTCCTGGCAGAGCGGAGGGGGCGAGAGGCGGCCATAATTCACAAAAGTATGTAGGTGGAAGATGAGAGAGGGGGGGTGAAGGGCCCTGAAGTTCAGTACTGTTATAAACAGTGAAACTGTGCCCAGTAAAGTATGAATTTAAAACTCTAAACAGCCAGCTAAGCAAAATCCGTGCAAGTGCAAAAACAGTCACACTCACCAGAAGGAAAACCAGCAGCAAGAGAGACCAAGCTATACATCCCTATATATACTGATCCCTCCCCTCTCTATCATTGGCTATACTTTTCAACACAGTTAGGTCCACCCCTCACAGGAGGTTTAACTCTCTCCATTCCTATGCTGTAATTTAGTTCTCCAAATGACCAGTCAATCAGCTCCTAACTGTCATTTTTCAAACACAGCCTGTGACATGGCAGTTAGGAAGCTGATTGGCTGCTACTTTATCACTCTTTATCCGTCTCCACTTTAACGCTTGTTAAGGCTTAGTACATTTGGGCCTGAGTTTTGTGCAGACGCAGACAGATAGTTATTGCTGGAAGGACTGAGCTAATTATGCAAATGCTGATCATGCCCTGCAACTGAAAGACACTGAGTTTGTTCTACACAAAAGCCCCTTCTTGTGACATAAGTGTCGTTGTCAAGAGGGGATCAGTCTAAGATCCCGGAGACGAGCACTCTTCCCCTAATTAACCAATTACCCAGTGTTCATTGCAGATCAATAAAAAGACTTCCTGTTGGACATTTCAGGGGAAAGGTCTGTCACATAGCCACCCAACACCTCTAATACCTCTCTCAACCACTTAGACATACCCTGCCAACCCCAGGGGTGTTACATCTGCTCTTAATTCTTCTCTTAATGTAACCTGAACCCTTCCCTGAGCTAGGATATTGGGCATACATCTCATCACAGGCAAGGAGATTAGAAGAAACAGGGATATTAAATCTCCAGTTCACAGTTCAGTACGCATACCTTCCAACCATCCCAATTTTGGTGGCACAGTCCCTCTTTTTAGGCAGTATCCCACCCAGGGGCCTCAGTGTCTTGAGGGAAGTTGGGAGGCTTCCTCTCAAGTGCTGCTCTGTTTAGCAGAGCAGGAAGTGAATGGATGCCATGCGACCGGAGGCACGCACAGCCTTTCGTGGAGCGCCCGGCATGTACCCAACATTATGCATACATGGGCGCGGCTTGTGGGCACGGCATTTCCCTCGAGGCCACACCACCTCATGTCAGGAATGCGCAAGTGTTCCTCCACGCCCCGCTGAAAAGTTGGGAGGAATGAGGGCATCATTAAACATAGTACTGTAGGTCAGGGACATGTTGGGAATGGGTTAAGAAATTCTTCAGGCTGTCTACAAGAAAACCAGATCCATATCAAATGCACACTGTGTGCTGTATAATTACAAACAATTCTTCTCAAAGTCAAAGCATCACCATCTCTGTTTCAGGGACTTTGTTTTTTCGCCATCTGTATTCTCAGTAAACGCAGAATAAGATGTCTCCTTCTTCAGTATGACCTCAATAAACAGCCTAGACGATGAACAAGCCTACAACACTTGTAAGTTCAGCTTGATGCCTCCTGTGAGCAAAACAACCCATTCTCTAGCAATGGAGCAATGAACCTGTTGGAGAAAGTGGAACTTTCTTGGCATTTATTGTCGCCATCTGTTTTACTAGATGTATAATGTAGATGTCATATGGTTCATTGTCCTCGTTGGCAGAACATTCTGCAATCACTGGCACGAGTCCTCATCAGCCTACCAACATTGGAAGGCTGGGCCTCCTTCTTTGGGAAATCAATGTCATTCCTCATACCTCTGCTGCCACACATTCCGTCTAAAAGATCCACACGTACATCAGTTACATATTCCCTCTTTCACACTTATTTTTAGATTTTTCATTAAAGACATCATCATCCCAAAGGACGTTCCTGCTCCCCGTTTGGGCAACAGCGATTTTACGTCTGCAAGGACAATTTAAATATTCATGTCCACGTTGGTTTATAATAGGTGGCCTGGAGGTATGCTCAGATGGACAGCTTTCCCCGTGAAGTTATCCGTGTGCTCTCACAAAGGGGAATATCACGATCTTGGGAAAAGGAGTATGATAAGAAAACTGATTCATTCGTTTTATACTGTAGGCTGTGACCCAAATTCAGTGGGATTGCGCAATGCTGTACAAATACCGTGTGACGCTATGGAGGCAATGTCACTGAATACTTGTAAACGTTGCAATAACCTATCACTGATTGTATTTGTGTCACTGTGAGCAGCCATTTGAAAAGGTATTAAATTAATATCAAGTAACGACATACATCACTACCATCAGGCATATATATTTTTTTATTATATTCAGAATTAGAAACTCTATCACAAGTTATTTGTTAATAAGGAGTAACGTATCAGGCACAACATTATTGCTTTATAACATATCTGTGTGTTACCGCTTTCACCTTGGGAATATTCGGCATTGGTGCACAGTGGTCAGCATTGCTAATTAACAGTGCTCTTGCCTGGGTTATGATTCCGACCAGGGCACTATTCTGTGTAATAGGGAAATTAGATTTTGAGCTTTATAATATTTTATTTTTTTGCAAAGCACTTTCAACTGTCTTGAAAGAGTCGCTGGGGGCAGGAAGGGGGGGGGGGGGGGGGGGTACTGATTACTCAGGCCCAGGCTTGGCTTAGAATCTTGCGGCCTTATTAAGTTTAATAATAACCTTTATTCAGGAGCCGGATTATATCTGCCAATCATTTTTACAACTGTTGACGTTTTTTCCAGTTAATTTGTTTCGTTTTCCGGTCATCAGTAATAAATGAAAGTTCCAGCGCAGTGTATTAGCGGCCCTTTATCAGGGTTCCTCACCTGGTCTGCTATTTCAGTGCAGTTTTAGATCAGTGGCTTCAATAACCAGCTGCGTCTACCATACTAATTGCCAAGTATTTCAGGCGTCATTAAGGGTGCCTGTACTTATATAGAATTCCTTATTTCTCGGGATCCTGGATGTATTAACTATCTCCAGAAACAGGAAGCAATCAGGGAAAAGACATAAATGTATAATATATTACCGGAATGAAAAAAAGTTGTAGAGTCATTTCACACCGGAAATAGGAAGTGCCCATATCGGGGCTTATTCTGACTAGCACGGACGCAAATGGCGAGTGTTTGCATAAAGCGCATGATCAGATGCATATTTATAGAGCTTTGCATATGTCTGTCGGGTTCTGAGCTGGACATAATGTGGCCAGGCCTTTCTCCGTGACGTGAGCGTTTCGAGGGGTATCCGTTTGGATGGTCGACCATGTTATGGTCGACAGTCATTAGGTCGACCACTATTGTTCGACATTGATGTGGTCGAAATGGACACGTGGTCGACACATGAAAATGGTCAACACATGTAAGGTCGCCACATGAAAAGGTCGACATGAGTTTTTCACATTTTTTTTTCTTTTGGGGAACTTTTCCATACTTTACAATCCACGTGGGCTACGATTGGGAACGGTAATCTGTGCTGAGTGTAGCGAGGCACCTTGCCCGAAGCATGGCGACCGAAGCGAGCCATGCGAGGGGACATGGTGCGCTAATTGGGGTTCCCCGTCACTTTACGCAAAAAACAACACCAAAAAAAGTATAAAAACTCATGTCGACCTTTTCATGTGTCGACCATTTTCATGTGTCGACATTTTGTCCATGTTTACCATGCCAATGTTGACCAATAGTGGTCGACCTAATGACTGTCGACCATAACATGGTCGACCATTCATACCGGAACCGTTTCGAGGTGGGATCTGGACGGTGACAATGCAATCACGCGTATCCGCCCTGACTTGTGGGGGTGACACTGTAGTGGCTTGGGCATGTATGTAATGCTCCGTGCGATTCTGAGTCGTGCGCACAGGAAAGGGCAGCCTGTGCCTGCGGATCTATTACACATAGCAAGGGGCCGGAGCAAGTGCACACAGCGATGATGACTGATGTGGCAGCCGGCGTAACATCAGTGGGCGGCACTGGTTTCCGCTTGCACGCGCACGGTCCCCCGCATTAGATGTTCGGAATCTCAAGTTAGCATAAGGTAGTCTGATGTCTGCATGAACCTAGTAGAATGAGAGCGTCGGAGGAGGTCACTTAAGATGCAAAAATAATAGAGTGCTGTCACGATCCGGGTATCTGGACGCCATTACTTACCCTTCAGATGCCTCCTAAGGCTGGCTCAGCGTTCCAGGACCGGATCCCATCTGTTATACTGATGTCCACATTCTTGCCTCCTCTCCTGTCACTCTGAGACGCGGTCACCGCAACGCCTGTTACATCCGGAATGGCGTCTTCCGCGGCCTCCGCCGCTGTTCCTGAGTTTCTACATGCAGAATGTCAGAGTGGTGATTACGTCAGCCGCGGCCTCCGCTGTGCCCGCGTGGTTAGGTGTGCACTTATCAGTCTGGCGTCTCCTGTCTCCTGTGGCCGGCGCCGCCATTACTGTTTTAATTCCCACATGGATTACAAACCAAACTTCCCTCCAAGTGTCTGCATGGGCGCAGCCATCTTGGATTCTGTCATCTGTTCATTTCCACCAATCTGCTGTCTGCATTGTTAATCTGCATAATTGCCTAGCCAATCCCTTCCTTGCTGCAGGTATAAGTAATCTGTGCCTGAGCAAGGAAGGCGTCAGTGCTTTGGTTGTCAAACCTAGTTCCAGTTTGTCTCTCTCCTGTGGTTGTTTTCCAGGTTCCAGCTCCTATCTCCACACTTCCACTAAAGAGACCCGCACCAGCATTTCCACCTGCGGTGTAGCCTGACTCTCCTATCCATTTGGATTCATCTGCTTCCAGCTACAGATCCACCTGCTTTCAGCATCCAGCTTCCAGCAGAGGTCAGCTCTTCTTAAAGTGCCGGTACCCTTTTCTGCAGATTATCATTTATCACCGGCATTATTATTTCACCGCTCTCAAGCTCCAAACATCACTTCATATTTCATCGCTCTCAAGCTACATTTATCATTTAACTGGTTCCAGCCAGTATCCACTCCGTGCCAACATCAGTCTGGTTCCAGCCAGTACCCACAGCAGCCGTTTTATCCACAGCAGCCCAGCTTTTCCTGGAACACCAGCTGGTACGATCCTGGGCTATCTCCATTGCTACAGTCGGGCCTGGTAAGGACTTTCCAACTAGAAGATTATAAGAACTATCTCACACTACCAGAGCCCTGTGGCCCTTGCCACCCTGTAGTACCCAGGAACTGTATTTATCCTCTGCTGATTTTTATGTTTTCTTTTACTGCTGCTGTGTTACGGAGTTTGTCATAAATAAACATCATTGACTTTTACCCTGGTTGTCGTGGTCACGCCTTCGGGCAGTTCTTCTACATGTTTCTTACATGTCTAGGGGTCTGATACAACCTCCCAGGTTCCGTTACATCTCAGCCCCTACAACTGAGGCTGCCTCCCGTCAGCTCAGGCCCTCAGTTGTGACAAGTGCAGTCTGTATTAATGCGTAGCTACAATTACGGTTAAACACTTCGTCAGTGGTCACAGAGGTGAAACGCGTTGGACGGCCTCCCATGTTCTGCATGGATCTGGTCTGGGACTGGAAGGACTGCGAGTTGAAGCTGTAGGAGCTCTATTTTATATCTTTGCTGGAACCAAAGGAAAATGTCTGGTACAGTATAGATAGAAGAGTTTATGTGCGTGTTTTATTATTATGTGTTTTTTAAAGATAATTGCACTATTGAGCTTTTCTCTTTTTTTTTTTTTTTTTTTTTTTAAATCTATTTACTATATTCTGTCTCCTTGGAATATGTGCAGCTATGAACTGGCAACTTGGAGGTGTGATGCACTGGCCGAGTACATCCAAATTCCTGGAGTCAACGACGGATGTCCAAGAGTCCGGAGCTGGTCCCACTTCAGCTGGTGCTGTGACAGTCACGGTACTTTCCAGCATGGTGGAGGTAGAATGCGGTGGGATTCGAGCTTAACACATGGCTGCACTCTGTTTTGAACTTGGCGCCACCCCTCAGCATATTATGGTTCAGGGCCGGTTAGACAATCAAGCCCTTACATGGGGAGCTAATCACGGCTTGCTACATCATAGCTCCGCTCATTCATGGCATCTTATATTAGACACTGCAGGAGTGGAGCTTTAAGTTTGACGGCAGCAAGACAGGAAGAAAGATCTTCAGAGCTTCAGAGTAGAACAGCGCCAGTGGGCGTGGAATAGGCCAGAAGATGGCATGGGCAAAAAGAGAAGGCCTGAAATTGGAAGCTGAGTTTTGAGGATGTGGCATTCGGTGAGAGTCAAGGCTGAAGAAGAGGACGTAGCTGAACGTAACTTAATTTTTACATTTTAGGACATGCCTCTCAGGCAGGGCAGTACACGTCCTTTTCCGTGCATACTGTAGGTGCCGTTTTCACAATCTCCCTGAACTGCTTGGCACAGGTAAGTACGACGCAGAGGGGCTCATTCTGCAATTATACCATCTTGTTGGAGAAAACAGCTCCCTCCTAACCACTTTAACAAGCAAATAACGCAACAGGAAAATAATCTTCTTCCCGAGACATCTGTTGTTATAATGCTGATTTAGATTACCTTATAACTTCACAATAATGGGTAAGAGACACAGTACGCAATTGGCGTATGGGGTACCGTAAGGGTACGTATTTAGCGTAGCATACGCTAGGCCGTGATCGAGACGCACATGCGGCACGCTCGCTCACAGCTTAATGCGTGGTGTCGAGCACGCTATAGGCGAGCGACTACCGTAATGCTACGCTATCAGCGTAGCGGACGCTCGAGACCACGAGGAGATCACGAGCGGCGCAAACGCTCACAAGATGACAATCAGTAAACCTTGAATGTAACACACAGAAAGGATATTCTTATACTGTAGACCTTGTACTGAAACACTGTAGCGATATAATGCTGCTTAACCTTGTTTACACTAAAGCTGTTTGAGCGATAGAGATGCTCCTATTACCCTCTGCAATATAATGAACACACAATACCGTGCTAAGGATCCAACACCTTTACTAACAAGCTTTTAGTTATATCGAAAAGGGGTAAAACAGTTACAAGTCATACACTACATACTAACATATAATTCTAACAGAATATCTAGACAGAAATATACAATAACGTTACAATCTTAAACTAAACAGAGAGAGAGAGAGAGAATGTGGCCAGTACAAACAAAGAGCGAGATGATTACAGAGAATTACTTACACACACTGGGAACGATCGCAGCGCAGCCTGGTACCAGCCCCGAGTTAGTCAATATGAAAACCGTTTGTGGAGAGTGAGGGAGCTGTTCAGGCTGGCTGATCTTATATACACTGAGTACAGTATACTACAAAGGGACCTACAATCTCATTGTTCATTGGACACAGGAATGTCTCCTCGCATCATATCAAAAGGTCATAGGTTAGTTTGAACAGGTGGGCTGTGACTATTTCAAACAGCTCAGGTGGGTGGGAATCTCCGGATTCCCGCCGCATGGATAATGAACTGCAAATATAGAATATGTCCAGAAACTACTAATGGCCATAACTACACGCAGGAGCGATTCATCTTTAACTAACCAACACCGGATTATTGCTATAAGAATACTCTTCGGTTAGGTACCAGACACCACTGTTCAACCTTAATCAGACCCTTTGTACCACGCAAAGAGGGATTCCCAAGTCCGTGAACAAGTCACATTAAACAAACTTACAGTTATTATTAAGGGGAACATTATCTATAAAACGAGCTATTTGGTTCTATTATTAAACGATTGAGTCGCCCGCTAGACGCACACAAACTCTACCGTAAATGCACATACCACGCGCTCGAGCGCATGGCCAAGGCGCCATCACGCGGCTACGTATATCCGCACGCACGGGAGAGAATGTGCACGTGCAGCAGGCACGCGCATGAGGTGCATATATGGCAACGTGCAGCGTGATATTTTTCTGACTTTGACAGTCCACCCTTTGGCAGTCATCAATAACTGCCACTTCCTAAAACAGTTCAAAAAGAGAAAAATATATGTCATGTAAAAATACATTTCTATGATTGGGTAAGGGAGAAGAGAAGAAGGTGGGAAAAAGGTATGACCTAGTGAGATAGTAGAAGCATGTATGTATGAGTCCATGTTTGAGGGGTCATGTATCATCGTGCCGTACGTGTTTTAAATCAAGCTTGGAGGTATTGCGAAGTATACATTTGAATTCCTTCTTATCCCGTGGTACGGGCCTGTGGATGGGCTGTCAAACTTTACCGAGCTCTTTTCGGCTTTTGGTTGCAACAAAATGGGGGAGCACATTTTAGTTGATGATACATGAATGGGGGGATATGTGAGTGCTGATATCTGTGCCTGTATTCCCTATCGACTATGTGTGTCATTACCTGAAGGTTGTAGAGATGAAGATAAGAAGCAATTATGGTAAATGCAGTCATAAACTATGTGAGTTTAATGTACATTTGCCGATTGAGGTCTTGTCTGATGTCTTGTCTTGATGTACATGTTGACTGTAGTCTCCCGATGCTTTTGCTATAATTGCTTGAGCAAAAAGCTTTCTCAATGTCCATAGACTTACAATCTTTGAAGTGTTGGGCTATCGTAAAATTTTAGAGTCACTAGGGAAAATGGGGGTCTATGGCATTGTCCATCAATGGTCTGTGTAAAAGGTTGTCAAATTCTTCTTCCAAGCGGATGTCTTTGCACCTTGGAGGAAAACAAAGGAGAAACGGGTGAAAGAAACGGACCGTGGAATCACATTTTCATCACAACATTGTCTCTATCGTTGGGTCATACATCAAATTTGTTGTTGTTAGTACAGTGTCCTCGCTTCTTAAACTCATCACTCGGGCACTATGTTTACACTTCGTTAAAACCCGAACGCATCTAAATATCAGACCGACCAATATGATGACACCCAGAATACACAAAAGAAATTTCCCTACATCCATGATAATACCTTGGGCCCATTCTCCTAAACCAGAGAACCAATTTCGTGGGTTCAACCATGACACCCAACTGGTCAGCTCATTACCCACAGCAGCAAGGGTGAGATTGTGTTTCCTTCGGAACTCCCGTTTTAATTGTAAAATGTCATCCATCTTTTGGTCTATGACCTCGGCTGGGTCCTCCGTGCTGTTTGTAATGTACGTGCAGCACTTGATTCCATATTGAGTTGCCAGGGTTACACAATACCCGCCTGTCACAGCTGTGAGGTAATTGAGAATCATCCTATGCTGAACCAGTTCTGTTTTGTAGGCTTGTAACTCTTTCCCAGTGTACCTGAATGTGTCGTCATACATTTCGGTGATATTGTCTAATAAATTTGCAAGCGCAGATATATATTTATAATTTATCACTCCTCTAGCGGTACGAGTGATATCTAACGCGAGTAGGAATTGAATCCCGGTGGATTCATGGATCAGGTCAGAGGCTGAATGCTCTGTTCTTTCTATCAGGTGCCGTTTAACGATGTGCTCGTAATGAGTGTGAGTATAAGGAGCTTGGGCACTGCGGTGAATATCTTTAATTTTAGTGTGGGATACAGTCATTACCTCAGGCAGTACTTTTCCAATATAACATAACCCTTCTGAGTTTGGGGCAAGCCACTTATACGCCTTCCTCCCGCATATGAAGTATGCATCATCGGGGAGAACATATGGGACGGAGTGTGACATAACCATATTACAGATTTTCCATGTGAACTCTCCTAACCCTAATTCTTCCATCTGTTTAGTACACGTATCAGTTTGTACGATCTGTGCACAGTATCCTGGTGATACTTCTCCAACTCGCATGATCCTACTTCCTAAGGTGTACCTATACCGAAAGAATTTCCTATGGTCGGCTATCTGGCTTATAAGTTCTGTGTCTATGGGCAATCTGTCGGCTCTATGTGAGAATGTCATGGTTTGATTACTCCATGACACTTCCCAATTTCCCGGCTTTCGGGGATTGGAAATGTTAAAGCACACTAAGGACCTATCCACATAATATTGGTGGAGCTTCAAACTAGGAGGACTAGAGATATTAAACCTCTTGTCCACCGGCCTCCCACCACTTAGCTCAAGTACCTCTCCTACCGTTAAAGGGAATGGTACTAGTCCTGATTTGCTATGGCCTTAAGGTACTTGAGAGCATACCCAACAGTCTGTCTGATTTAACACTTTACCCACTAAGGAGTGATAGTCACTCAATGGATGCCGGTCCATGTGGACATTAAAACTGGACTGACATTTCTTTATGCACCCATCCTCAACTATATTGTCACAATGCCTACAGATGCAGTTCTCTTCAGCTAACAATCCTTCACAATTCCTTCTATTGTCAATGCTACCAGATCGTTTTCTGATACTCGCCTTTACTCGGAGATTATGTTGTTCTTGGAAATCTACGCCTGCATCCTGGTCATCAGAACCCATTCCCGATCCTTTCTCGACCTCCATGGTACTCTCACCGAAACAGACTGCTCTGGTCAACATCATGGTCAACAGGAAAATCCGAATCACAGTCTCTTGGGGCAAGTCCATCTTTGAGGAGTAAAAGGGGAAAAAATAAGAAGGGGGAAAGGAAATAGGAGGGAGGTGGGAACTGGAGAAAATAACAAATGGGAAAAAGAAATCTGGCTCGACAAGCTTCCGGTCTTGTTATTCTCAGCGCTCAGGTGTCGTCTCAATCCTCCCTGAACAGACACTCTAGTGATACAACCTCTACCGTCTGTTCTTTATCACGGGACCTCTCTGGGTCAGTGACCTTTTTACAATGAGACGAATGGACCCAAGTCTCTCTCTCGGCAACCTTCAAAGCAGTTGTGCTGGTCAATAAGACTTGATATGGTCCTTCCCATCTGTCAATAAGGCAACCTGAGCGTAGAAAATTCCGTATCATTACATAATCCCCAGGTTCAATGTCATGACAATTACTGTCTGGCAAATCAGGAATCACCAATTTAAGATTATCATTCTGATTCCTCAATTGCTTACTCATCTTAACCAAGTACTTTACGGTTACTTCATTGTTACATTTCAAATCATCCTGGGGGTTAATCATAACATGGGGTTGTCGACCAAACAGAATTTCAAAAGGAGACAGATTAAGAGGGGACCTGGGAGTGGTTCTGATGCTGTATAATACGATTGGCAAAGCTTCAGGCCACAACAATCCTGTTTCAGTCATTACCTTGCTCAATTTATTTTTAATAGTGCTGTTTACTCTTTCCACCTTCGCACTCGCCTGGGGGCGGTAAGGAGTATGCAGCTTACTATTAATTCCCATCAACTTACACATTGTTTGAAAGACTTCACCTGTAAAGTGGGTACCCCTATCACTTTCAATTATTCTAGGGATACCGTACTTACACACAAATTCCTGCACAATTTTCTTTGCAGTAAATACAGCGGTATTTGTGGCCGCGGGAAATGCTTCGACCCAATTTGAGAATACATCAATACAGACCAAAACATACTTAAAATTTCTACAAGGTGGCAATTGTATGAAATCAATTTGTATCACCTGGAAAGGACCATCTGTCGGAGGGATATGGGATAGCTCTGTCGGTATTGCCTTTCCGATATTCTTCCTCAAGCAGGTGAGGCATGTCATCGCTCTCTTACCCGCATGGGAAGAAAATCCTGGGGCGCACCAATAAGCTCTTACTAGCTTGCACATCCCTTCTTTGCCTAGATGAGTCAGCCCATGTGCTGCTTCCGCTAGACTTGGAAGGTATGCTCTTGGTGCCACTGGTTTACCATGTCCATCTGTCCAGAATCCTGAGGACTCCTGGTCATATCCTTTTGACTTCCAAACTGCCTTTTCCTGTGGGGAACACAAATTTTGCATTTCACACAATTTCTGTGTGTTTACAGTATTAAATACCATCAGTCGTGTACTATCTGTTTGTATGGGGTTACTAGCTGCTGATTTAGCAGCTTCCTCTGCTCGGCTGTTACCAAGTGATACCGGGTCTTGGCTATACGTGTGAGCTTTACACTTGATAACAGCCACTCTGTCGGGTTCCTGTATCGCTGTTAGAAGTCTTTTGATGTGGGCTGCATGCGCTACGGGTGTGCCAGCTGCCGTCATGAAATTTCTGAGGCGCCATAGGGCTCCGAAATCATGGACTACTCCGAATGCGTACCTAGAATCTGTGTAGATATTGGCTGACTTGCCCTTAGCCAATTCACATGCTCTGGTCAGGGCAACCAGTTCAACAACTTGTGCTGAGTGAGGTGGGCCTAGCGGTTCTGCTTCTATGGTACCTTGGTCATCTACGACTGCGTATCCAGTACACAAGTCTCCCGAGTCCGTCTGTCTGTGACAACTACCGTCAGTGTAGAAAGTAAAATCTACATCTTCCAGTGGGTTGTCACTGATGTCAGGCCTTGCCGTGAAATTTTGGGTCAAATATTCCATACAATCATGTGTGTCATCCTCTGTATTAAATCCTCCTTCACCATTACTCTCATCCTCCACCCTTTGTGCCTGTCCAGGCACACCTGGGAGATACGTTGCAGGATTTAATGCGCTGCATCTCCTTATGGTAATGTTTACGGGGGCCATCAGTGCCAATTCCCATCTTGTAAACCGCGCTGATGAGACGTGTCTGGTTTGGGCAGAATTTAGTAAGGCTGACACTGCATGTGGTGTATGAATTGTGAGGTTGTGTCCTAGCACTACATCTTCGCTTTTTGTAACTAGCAATGCTATCGCTGCAACACTTCGCAAGCATGTGGGGAGGGATCGCGCTACCGTGTCAAGCTGGGTGCTGTAGTAAGCTACCGGCCTGCTGGCATCACCATGCTTCTGGGTTAGGACACCTGCTGCGCAACCAGCACTCTCTGTTTCGTACAGCTCAAAGGGTTTCCCATAGTGAGGCATACCTAATGCTGGTGCCTGTGTTAGGCACTGTTTTAGTCTTTCAAATGCCATCTCGGATTCGTCTGTGTGCGAGATCCGATCAGGTTTACTTGATGAGACCATCTCCTGCAAAGGTAGGGCTAGTATGGAAAAACCTGGGATCCAGTTACGGCAATACCCACACATTCCTAAAAACGTTCTAATCTGTTGCTGGGTTTGTGGCAGGGTCATGTCATGAATTGCTTGAATTCTATCAGCGGTAAGGTGTCTCAGTCCTTGTGTTAGACAGTGTCCCAAATACTTCACACGGGTCTGGCATAATTGTAACTTGTCTTTGGAAACCTTGTGTCCTGTGTCTGAAAGATGAAACAGGAGCTGTTTCGTATCTCTCAGGGATGCTTCCAGTGAATCTGAACACAGTAGTAAATCGTCCACGTACTGTATCAATACTGATCCACTCACTGGTTGGAAAGACTGTAAACAATCATGCAGAGCTTGTGAGAAAATACTTGGACTGTCTATGAAACCTTGGGGTAAGCGAGTCCATGTATATTGAACTCCTCTGTATGTAAATGCAAATAAGTATTGGCTGTCAGGGTGTAGAGGTACCGAGAAGAAAGCGGAGCAGAGGTCAATCACAGTGAAAAATTTGGCAGTGGGAGGGATTTGCATTAGGATGACAGCTGGATTTGGCACTACGGGGAATTGACTCTCAACTATTTTGTTGATCCCTCTTAGATCCTGCACTAATCTGTAACCCCTCCCCCCACTCTTTTTAACAGGGAAGATGGGACTATTTGCAGTGCTGGACGTCCTTACCAGAATGCCCTGTTGTAGCAAGCGCTCTATTACAGGGTAAACTCCTAACTCCACCTCTGGCTTCAGAGGATATTGTGGGATTTTTGGAGCTATCCTACCATCCTTTACTTGCACAACTACTGGGGCTACATTTGCCATCAATCCAGTGTCTTGTCCATCTTTGGTCCAAAGTGACTCCGGTATCTGGGAAATCATTTCTTCTACCTTGGACGGACACCTATTTATAGTAACGGTGTGTGACATTAATCTTGTTGGGGAGTCTAGCATATCTTGCGCTTCCTGAGCGTGGTTTTCGGGTATGTCCAAGAACACACCTTCAGGAGTACAGTATATGACGCATCCCATTTTGCACAGTAAATCTCTCCCTAAGAGATTAGTCGGAGCCGATGCAGCCAGCAGGAAAGAATGCTTGGTATGCAAAGGCCCTATCGTAATCTCTGCGGGTTTGCTTAAAGGGTAGTGCTGTACTACGCCTGTTACTCCCATGGCTGGAATTGTTTTACCAGTGGTTCTCATGCCCACGGTCGAATTTATCACTGACTTGGCCGCCCCCGTATCTACAAGGAAATTTAGAGATTTACCAGCTACATCAATTGTGACCTCGGGTTCACTTCCAAGGTTAGCAATTAATTTCACTGGCTGCAGATTACAGGTGTGGCCTCGCCCCTATAGTGCGTGGTGGCCTCCCTGTATTGCGCTGGCAGCTATTACCTGTGAAGGGGGTAAATGGGATCTATCAGTGACTTGCCAGTCTCTTTTTGGGGGATACCTTTTTGTTTCCCCTGCGTGTGGCTCATAACTCCGTCTCTGCGGTCCTTGCTCCCAATTTCGTGTGTCATGTCGTTGTCTAGGGGGTTGGTATGATCTTTGTGCATTCTTTGATTTACAGTCTCGTGCAAAATGTCCCTCTTTATGACAGTAATAACAAGTTACCACATTTGACTTACCCACAGGGGTCAGAGATTTATACAGAGATGGCCTTGTGGTCAGGGCCTGTATACTTACGGCCATTAACTTATCACTTTGTGACTCCCTGTGTCTGGTGATATTCCGTTCATGATCAACAGCAGCCTCTCTCAAAGTAGCCACCGACAGACCTCGCCAACATGGTTGGGTGGTCTGTACCCTTGTCTTTAATACTTCTTTTAAACCTTCCATTAACACAGATACTGCTACTGCTCTATGATTTACATTTGTCGAAATATCTTCTATGCCTGTATACTTAGCCATTTCCTGTAGTGCCCGATGAAAATAATCAGCAGCTGTTTCTCCCTCTTTTTGTTTGATGGAAAAAAATTTATTCCATTTGGCAACAGCTGGAAAATACTCTTTTAACTGTAAATTTATTCTCTTTACATTATCTTGGTTGTACACATCCGTAAGGGGTACATCTTCATCTAATTTACAGTCAGCTAAAAATCTTGCAGAGTCGATATTGGAGGGTAAACATGCCCTCAGCAATATCTGCCAGTCTTTGTTATTGGGCTCCACAGTATTTCCTAGATCTCTAATGTATTTCTGACTAGCAGCTAGATCTTTCCTAGGATCAGGGAATTCAGACACCATTGTTCTTAATTCCATTCGGGAAAAGGGGCAGTGCATGGCGATGTTTCTGACAGGAGTGATTCCTGAAGTGTCAGTTTTCCCATTTGGCACTGCTATTACCCTAACGGGATTAAGTCCAATAACATCTTTCTGAGTAGATTCTACAACATGTGGTGAAATGGTTTCAGCATAGTGTATGGTGCCGTACTTACCAGATGATACGACCTCACCTGTCCCTCCGCTAGGGGGCTTTGATGCTAATCTTACGGGTTGGGCCGTGCCCACTGTTGTTTCTGCTATGGTGGCTGCTAGAGAGAGTGCCGATATTGTTGTTGGCTCATCCTCTTGATCACACTCCTGGGGAAAGTTTAAAACAGGGTACAGCTTGCACGGGTTAGTATTTGCATCAATAATCTTAGTCACATTATTCTTAACATTTATACAGTTACTAAGTGCATGTTTATCATTCACCAGTGTGCCATTCTCTGTGACCACCTGCTTATGTATGGTGGCGGTGGCGCCGTGGCTATCAGTTTCTTGATAGGGTTAGATCCAGCCGCCTGAGCCAACTCTCTATGTATTTCACCCTCCTGCTGCCATAACTGTAAATAGTCATAATGTTTGATTCGTCTCTTTGCAGATTTAATGAGACATATCCTTCTCCTTAGATTTTGCAACACATCTGGGCTAAAACTGCCTACCCGTGGGAACTTTTCCCCATCGTGCACAGTCATTCTTTCCCATTCATCGCACAAAACCTCTGTGTGTGATCCGTATTTCTCACACATTACATACCTTGCCGACCCGATTGGTCGGTTTACTAAGTCAACCCGAACCGAGGTTGATCGCCCCCTACCTGAACAACTGGCCCCCATCCTTGCAGGTGTTGCTTTCACTACCTCTGACCTTCAAATCAGGGTCTTCAGCAAACCCTTACAAAACCAAGATGTCCTGGGCAGGCCGGTGGCGAAGTTTACCGAGTACTCCACTCACTCGCCCACGTCGACCAATACGCCCACACACTGCCTTAGCGCTGGCGTACTCAACCTAGGGCCCCTGCGACCTGGACCTCTATTTACTGGAACATGTGGGTGTGATCCGAAGAGCACTTAACCCTTTCCAGTAACTATTGGTTGTTGGATAGTTCCCAAGTGACTAGCGAACTTCCCTTAAAATAAAAAAATATTACACAAATCACGTTAGAATGTACAAATAGCGTTTATGACCCCTCTAGCGTACGCAAATGGTACTGGGTCAAGTTACTAACTAATGCACACAATTACGTGCGGTACAATCGTTCTGCACATAAGCAACTAATCTTATGTGCGGAGCGACCAGTGGAATCGAAAATTGTGGCTGCGAATTCCTTCAGCCTGAGCTTAATGGCCTATATGGGTATCGTACCAACCCTTTCTGGTGTTGTGCTACTCTTTATCTATAGCGGACTTCTTAGTCTGCTGTACCTGGACCTCCTGGTCTGTCTGGACCTCCTGGTCTGTGCTACAGTAGACCTCCTGGTCTGCTATACTCTAATGCTCTTTTTTAATGTTTAACAAGGGATGCCTCCCAAGCCACCATGCAGTCACTTACACGTATGTACCTTCACGAGAACTCGATTTCCTTTGGTTCAACCCCAAAAAATTTTAGAAACTTATATATATATGTATACACACTCTTTCACCTCATATACACTTTACTTTCGTTTCTGCGCAGAAATCCCTTTCATTCAGTAACACAGTTCAGTCCAGATGAGTTGCAGATTAGAGAAGGATCTATTAGCTTAAAATCTTGGACACTGAAATTTACTTGCGCTATTATCGCGTTACCTCCTTTTCGCCTACTTAAAATAATACTATCGTGTGATTTGTATTATGTGGGCGTACCCAGACGCTCCGTTGCGTAATATACGCTCCGTGCGTCGACCCTTGTGTCGCGTACACTCCTTCTGCCCCTTGTTAGAGACACGTGTACGTAAGCCAGGTATGTCCACAGTAACACAACTAACACGTTTATCAATGTAAATGACCTTTAATTGTAATCATCTACTGAACACCACACAGAACTTCCTTGTATTTTAGGCAAGCCGTGTGCGTGTTTTACAAATTACTTCCTTACGTATTAATATTAACTTTTAACTACCAATAGCAACAAATCTTTCTCAGCACGTTATCAATTGTGAAATGGCAAACAGGAAGGTGATATGTGAAAATACACAAATGAAAAGAGATACAGTTGTGTGTGTGCGTGCGTGTGTACGCAAAACAGAAATAAACAGTTTTTTAAAAAAAACAATAGCGTATTGTTCTTACCTCCGGTTCCGGATCCCACCAGCACTCCTTCAATCTAGCGAAACAGACGCTTATCTAGTCAGCACTACTGTATCCCGATACGAAGGGATACTGCCTTCCCGCCCTTGCTGACGGATAACGTTTGTTTTCGCTAGTGCGGATATGTGGAGGACGGACGAGCCGCCAACTGATAATGCTGATTTAGATTACCTTATAACTTCACAATAATGGGTAAGAGACACAGTACGCAATTGGCGTATGGGGTACCGTAAGGGTACGTATTTAGCGTAGCATACGCTAGGCCGTGATCGAGACGCACATGCGGCACGCTCGCTCACAGTTTAATGCGTGGTGTCGAGCACGCTATAGGCGAGCGACTACCGTAATGCTACGCTATCAGCGTAGCGGATGCTCGAGACCACGAGGAGATCACGAGCGGCGCAAACGCTCACAAGATGACAATCAGTAAACCTTGAATGTAACACACAGAAAGGATATTCTTATACTGTAGACCTTGTACTGAAACACTGTAGCGATATAACGCTGCTTAACCTTGTTTACACTAAAGCTGTTTGAGCGATAGAGACGCTCCTATTACCCTCTGCAATATAATGGACACACAATACCGTGCTAAGGATCCAACACCTTTACTAACAAGCTTTTAGTTATATCGAAAAGGGGTAAAACAGTTACAAGTCATACACTACATACTAACATATAATTCTAACAGAATATCTAGACAGAAATATACAATAACGTTACAATCTTAAACTAAACAGAGAGAGAGAGAGAATGTGGCCAATACAAACAAAGAGCGAGATGATTACAGAGAATTACTTACACACACTGGGAACGATCGCAGCGCAGCCTGGTACCAGCCCCGAGTTAGTCAATATGAAAACCGTTTGTGGAGAGTGAGGGAGCTGTTCAGGCTGGCTGATCTTATATACACTGAGTACAGTATACTACAAAGGGACCTACAATCTCATTGTTCATTGGACACAGGAATGTCTCCTCGCATCATATCAAAAGGTCATAGGTTAGTTTGAACAGGTGGGCTGTGACTATTTCAAACAGCTCAGGTGGGTGGGAATCTCTGGATTCCCGCCGCATGGATAATGAACTTCAAATATAGAATATGTCCAGAAACTACTAATGTCCATAACTACACGCAGGAGCGATTAATCTTTAACTAACCAACACCGGATTATTGCTATAAAAATACTCTTCGGTTAGGTACCAGACACCACTGTTCAACCTTAATCAGACCCTTTGTACCACGCAAAGAGGGATTCCCAAGTCCGTGAACGAGTCACATTAAACAAACTTACAGTTATTATTAAGGGGAACATTATCTATAAAACGAGCTATTTGGTTCTATTATTAAACGATTGAGTCGCCCGCTAGACGCACACAAACTCTACCGTAAATGCACATACCACGCGCTCGAGCGCATGGCCGAGGCGCCATCACGCGGCTGCGTATATCCGCACGCACGGGAGAGAATGTGCACGTGCAGCAGGCACGCGCATGAGGTGCATATATGGCAACGTGCAGCGTAATATTTTTCTGACTTTGACAGTTGTCTTACAGGTCCACCTCTGACTACGCATCAGACCATGGCCTGATTACCGATTGTGATCATGATTTTACTTATATAATGCATTTTAAATAGTAATCCCTTCAATATGCACAACACGTAAAGAAAACACAAGCATTCAGTGGACCCGCCCGGAGAAGTGGTACTGTGGTGGTGTGCTGATTACCCTGGGCCCAGGTTTGCGTGCTCCAAGCCCCAGGCCAGCCATAAAGGAGATGGAATGCCCTCCTTGTAGGTGTTGCCACTAAGAATTTGTAAGTCGCCATAAGTATTTTTTTGAAGTCAAACTTATAACTAGTGGATGTGATCACCACCCACGCCCGCTGTAAGTCTTGGCGACACTGGTACCGTGTCAGTGCTAAAAAGGCATTAGGTCCTCGGGGCTGTGGTTCTCTAGGAGAAAACTTCAAACCCTTGGACTGTCCTTGGAGATATGGGAGAGTTTTGTGGTATGAATGCTCAACATGGAGACACCACAAAGCTATGCACAGTATGCGACTAACGCCAAATAAAATGTATTGTTCCATAGACTCCGGCTGAAGTACTGAGAAATAGGCTAGAAGTGTTGCCACCAGGTCTCAACGCTCTGAAAGAGAATGAAGTTCCTGCACCAATAAAAAAAAAAAAGTCATTTTTATATTGTTTTCTATTAAAAAATAAATAAAAAAGTCCCTGGAGGATCCCTATACTTGGATACCTGATCACTCCACCCTAGGACAGAAACCCTCTGGCACCTAATTATTATGTCATCCTGCAGATGATTGTTTGTGGCTACCATAGCCACCAGTCAATGAAAATTACCACTTAAGAGTTCAAGTAGTTAAACAGCTTCCCGTCCGCTCCGGAGATTTGGCACGCCTAAATGAGCTCGCTAATTTCTGAGATTCAGAATTTCTGTTTAACAGGAATGTATTAGTGACGGGTGCACTCCTACCTTCATCAGTCCTCTCTTCCCATCAACGTGGGATTACAGATTGAAAAAAAAAAGTTATTCTTTTTTATAACTCACTGAACAATTTTCTCTTCTAAACGCCTCAGATAACAGTCTGAATGTTCCTGAAATGTATCAATATACTTCATTTACTTCTGCTGTCATTTCCTCATCTCAAACCATCAAGAAAACATTGATTAATAAATGCACAAGATATTAACATGGACAAGAAGACAAACCGGCCGGCATAAGCTATTAAACAAGTTCCAAACATAGTTTTTTAATTAGTGGTTTTTTTTTTTAACTAAACCTAAAAATGTGCCTTTGAAATGTTCTGGAAAGTGGTTAGCTCCATAATCACCCTTTTCATAGTAGTTAGAATAAATCTACATTCTCCGTAAATGTCACTAAATGTTGGAACAACTTTTGTGAAAGTCCATCCAACACTGAGTCAATGACGGTCATTTAAAAATGACAAAAGTTACGCAAAAGAGGCTTTCTGTGTATAACATTCGCCCGTTGTTCCCTTTGCGTACAACAAACCAACCATTACTTAGGATGCCTCCAGGTCTTAAAACTCAAAACCATAGGGGCTTATATAATTGATGGGTGATCACAGAGTAGCAGCTGGAGTCGATAAAGGCAAGGATATATTCTAACTGAGGTCACCACACACTGGACAGAGTACCCGTGGCCACTGATGAAGAATAAGGCATGGGTAGAAAAGATGACCCCAAGGAGCCAAGCAAGATATAGTAGCTTGCAGGTGGTGAGCAGCAGTGCAGAGATCAACCCATACTCCAAAAGCAGAGCTGGAGAATTATGGAGGAAGCATACGAAGAAAGGTACTAAGGGCACAATCAGGACGCACACCATAAAGGCGGACTAGGACTTCTGGGCACCAGAACAGAACCAGGTAATATACACCAAAGCAGAAACTTGTAGCCTGAAACTATCACCGGCACTGAGGTGCAGGGCTAGCTGCCTTTTAACAAGAACAGGGACCAATGGGGGAGAAAAGGGGGGAACCTGGATTGCACATCCTATTACTAAAGATATCAAGAGGTGCTATCATGCTGAGGCTTCTGATACTATGCTGGAGGAATAGAGATGCAGATGCACACTCTTAGCACTAAGAACACTGATAGTAAAAATAATTGAAATAAACCCTCACAATTAACATGGAGTATAATTGAAGTTCTTAGCACACATTTGCGCAAATATGCGGGCCCATGTACCGCGGCCAGGTGACTTTATCACATGGGTCCCTAACATTCCTAATACTATCACATTCTATAAATTTATTCAGGACTTACCTCTAAATAGGGCCTTATCAATGTGTTATCTGAAATGCAGGAACCCAGCTAATTAAAACACCTGAGGGTGAATGGAAGGAGTGCCACCAAACACCAAAGCAGAAACTTGTAGCCTGAAACTATCACTGACAATGAGGTGCAGGGCTAGCTGCATTTTAACAAGAACATGGACCAATGGGGGAGAGTCAGACAGACCAGCCCCCCTGTAATGGCAGGTCTAGATACTGCTGTAAAGCTGCATGAACAACAGGCATCCCAGCTGCTAGCCAACAACTGAAGTCAAGATTCACTGTGGCTGCCAGGATCCCGGTTGTCTAGCAACTGCTGGGACCAAAATCCCTAGCGGCCGGCCTGACCTGGCGTGATGATCGCCTAGTGATTCGCTACAGAGATGAGCCATGGCGGCGGCTCATAATAACGAATAAGCAGATTGGTGTGTGATAGGTTGAAAAGATTACCCTGACCTCTGCTCCTCTCACCAGTGCCAGGGCTGTTGGATACTTCAGAGGGGCTCTGACCAATACAAAGCAACAGACATGGAACTTGCAGCTTCTCATTGGTCCTTTCCACTCACACCCATCTTAACAGCCATTTTCGTACTACAACTATTCATTTATCCCACTATTCGAGCCTCATTCAATGAGTAAGTCATCTGACAGCATACCCTCCAACATGACCCATTCCATTAGATACAAAATGCTCTGTACCTGGACTTCCTTGCCATTGGCGGCTCCAGAGGGGAGGCTGCAACTCAGTCCAAAATTCAACGAGGGGAGTCACACCAGCGGGTCATCTTGGAGGGTATGAGACAGGGGAAATCAAAACTGCATGAATTGATTTTTGCACTTCTTCTGAGGTGGCGTTAGAGTTGTGGGGCTGATGCAAAGTTGGACTTGAGTATGTTTTGCACGTGGATCATTTTAGAATCACAGCCAAGCAAACTATGAGCAAACAGTGGGCAATTAAGTTGTACACAACTGAACTGAATCTCCGCTTGTGGCTGAAGCTGCAAAACTCGGCTACAGGGCATTTACACTTAAGCTAAGCTGAGTGAGGATGAGTGGTGGGCACATTTACGAGCTGTGCAGAATTATAGCATAAATACTGCTATGCTATACAGAGAGCATCCTATTGAACATCCTACAATCCACAGACCACACTAATTGTAATACCCCACAATGTGAAGTATTATGTCAGACATTGTGCATCACACTACAGTGCAGGTGTATGTCACTATACAACTGACAGGCCATAACTCCCAGCAGCCTCAGCAATTGCTCAAGAGCATAGGAGCAGGTCACATGATGAGTCAGGTGAGGCGGCCATTTGCGGAAACTGAGCCTTTTTGTGTTTGAGAGCAGACCGGAGGGAAGCAGAGCTGCACTGCTGAGCTTACATGGGTCCTGGCAGTCTGTGTTGGCGCTGTAAGGAGAAAGTCCAGGCGGTGTGAAGCCTGGGTAATGGGGGACAGTGGCATTGTGGAGGATACAGCACTAGCACCTGGAGAAGTGTGTAAAGCCTATTTACCCCGACCCCACACACAGCCATTCAGTACACAGAGCAGACAGAGGGGGATATTCAATTTGGTCCGAAGAGACATCGGGAGTAAAAAACCCCGATGTTTCTTCGGTGCTGCGGTCGGGCTATTTAATTTGCTCGGCCGGTAACAAGTCCTCTTACACCTGAAAACACACAGGTTCAGTGAAACCTGTGTGTTTTCGGGTGAAACACCCCCGTTTTCGGGTGAAAACGGGGCTGTTATCGGGCATTTTGCTTCGCCTGCCGGAGGCAGGTGAAGCAAAACCCCCGATAAGCTGCGGCACGCGCCGGCTTATCGGGGCCAATTAAATAGCCCCCACCGGCCGATACTTATCATCCGGCACCCCGGGCCAAATTGAATATCCCCCAGAAAGCGCTATTCTTAGTGGAGAGAAGTATATTAGAGACAGAGGAGCAGATGTAGGGTTACCACCTCATCTCTTTAATTCTGGACACATATTAATTACACAGGTTCTGTGGCTGCTTGACTTCAAGACTCCATTTCACCGGGTTTTAATCAGCCACAGAACCTGTGTAATTAATGTGTCCAGAATTAAATGGATAAGGTGGTAACCCTAGGCAGATGTATTAATCTGGAGAAGACATAAGGAAGTGATAAACCAGTGATAAGTGCAAGGTGATAAACGCACCAGCCACTCAGATCCTAACTTTTAATTTACATATTGGAACTGATTGGCTGGTGTGTTTATTACCTTGCACATATCACTGGTTCACTTCCTTATGCCTTCTCCAGGTTAACTGGTGACTAGACAGCTGTAATTCCAGAAAACTAGTGCTAAAACGCCACAAACACATTTTAATGCTCATGAAAAGCTTTTACACGTGAATAACGTTATAGTCAGGACACGAGGATAAGGAAACCTTCCATATGCCAGCAGTATTATACAGAAGGGAGATTACCCCGTAATACAGCTGCATCCTCCCTGTATACATGCAGTGACATACTGGATTTATACTTTACCTTTTGAGACAACAGAAGCCAGGGAACATTCTCTTATAAACTTAAAGGAAACCTTCATATTGTGAAAGATAAGACTTTCAGGAACCCCTATGACCCTTATCACCCAGGTCAACAACAACAAATATCTCAATAATTAGCTATATGGGCCAAATATCATATAGTAGACTTTCATAACTGTTTAATTATTATATAACGTATATTTGTGAAGAACAGTGTGCTCTATTATGGGGTATATTCAATTATAGTCGGAAACTGCCGTCTTGTCGGAAAGACGTCAGTTTCCGACTGGAATAGGTCGGAAGGGGTTCCAACCTATTCAATGCAGCCTAATTTTTTTCTGACAAGTCGGGAAATCCGGCTTGTTGGAAAGCTGTCGGAAAGCATGTGGATCGGCGGAATAGCCGCTGTCGAAGTCGATAATATTATAGCCACGCGTATCATGTACAAACACCACACAGATGACCTCCGTGCGTGTGCTTGTTCTGCCGTGCGTGCGCATACTCGCAAGCTACGTATAATCGCTCAATCGGTCTTGCGTGTTAGCGTGTGGTATGAGTAATTATGGTAGCATATGCATTCGCATGGAAAAGCCACAAAGACATATCTCATTCAATCCACATAGTGCATAATTTACACATAGCCCACATGCACCCCACCAGCGAGTTACATTTGCTTTAAAGGTATAACAACAGAGGGATTCAACTTTACAGGATATGAGGGGACAGAATTAGGTTAGGAGGTGGTGTTTGGTATCCAGCTGTACAGTATTTTAAGAGCAATATTCCGGTAGCAGTTTGCAGAAGATAGCACGCTCCTGCGCATAGATATGCGCAGGAACAGAATATTAATATTAACTGTATTTACTGTACTCTTGATATTTGGCGGGAACCCAGAGGAGAACAACGGCAAGTGCACCTGGACCAGGCATCGCCCACCTATTCAAACCCACCTATGACCCCTCCTGTACTGTAAATGACCAGCCCTTTGACCTATAGGTGAAGAGATTACAGTTCCCATTGTTTCATGATTTGGACTAATGTATAAAAGCCAAGCCTCCTGGCCGGTCATACACATTCTCTGAAGGTCATCTACCCAGATTGACTGAGGACCGAAACCGGGTGGCGCAGGCGAACAAACGTATGTATCCATTGATTGTAGCCTCTTCTCTTATGTGATGTATTATTGTTGTAACCCCCTTTTTAGTAAATAATTGTTGGTGGGTTGGATCCCAACATTTTAAATACAATTGGTGTCGCATTCCTTTTTCCTGTTAGGGGTTATAGAGTGTATTCCGCCGCACGTGTAGCTACTCTGAGCTAACAGCGTGACGGCATGCACACGCAATGTGTATGCATTTGATAGGGGTTATACACACACGCTTAACGGTCGCAGCGGCCTGAACATCGGTGTATTTAAAGTTTTGCTTTATTCCTGTAAGTTAATTAGACTTCACAATTGGGGGCTCCTCCGGTTCACTTCAAACTCACAGACTGGAATACCATTACAGACTTTGATCTACCAACAAAGGGTGGAGACGCATCTTTAAGTAACCCTTGCTTTGCTACTTGGTGCTTTAAAACCCTTTATTGTGTTGTTAGATCACGTCTGTACTGCAGTCTTAAGAGGTGCTGGTGTGAATCCCGGACACAGGAAAAAAGCCGTTTATTATCTGAATGTAATGTTGGCGCGAAAGCGTACACAAACCGTACCAATACTTTGCATGCATTCTCACATATTGTTGCCATAGGTTTACAGTCATTATAGATCTGTGTAAAATCGGATACATTTGTTTGCTATATAGATATTTGAAATAGTGTATTAAGGGTGTAATTGTAAAACACGAAACGCAGTTCCGGCCTAGCCATTTAGGTTTATACGGAACAAGTGTGGGTTGTGTTAGTGAGCGATAGTAGTTTTATTGCTCACATTTATCGAAATAGTGTGGTTTATTAAATTGTGAACGCATGTTTGTACACGTGGCACAGTACGTGAGGACAGCGTACAGAGGCGCGCATGTGGCATAGAGACACACACGGTCATGTGTTTACATAAGGTTGCGTAGAATCGCGAGCGCAAAATTATAACCACACAATAGCAGTTCAATTTAAAGCGGGATTACATGTAATACAATAGCACATAACTATCCGATTTCAAAAGCAGATTATTATAACACTTTGTTTAAACTGTACTACCTCTGGGATAAGACTACTAGTCAAAGTCGGTGATATTTTCTGTACAGAAAAGAAAAACATTGTGTGTTTGAGTGAGTGAAAGTAGGAGTGTATGTATTGAACCTGGAAATCGGTATACCGTGGGGACACTGAGTTAGTAGAGGCTTGGTGGCGTAAGGTTGGCTGACTTACGTTAATAAATAGAGAAGTGCGCAAGTCGTGAAGAGACTTGCACAGGAGCGTGATAGAGTATAGAATTGTGAATTGAAGTTAAGGTTTTGTGTTACGCTCCGGCTGAGGAGCGCAGATTGTGAATTTGACTCCACTGATCGCAGGGCGGATAGATAACAAGTATCTATACGCTGTGCGATTGGACCGTGCATTTGTGCATACGATACGTGGCACAACGTGATACCAGTTTGCGTGCTTTTGCATAAATTACGTCATCATACATGTCGTGTAGAGCATACGCAGGGCGGATAGATAACAAGTATCTATACGCTGTGCGATTGGACCGTGTGTTTGTGCATACGATACGTGGCACAATGTGATACCAGTTTGCATGCTTTTGCGTAAATTGCGTGATCATACGCGTCGTGTAGAGCATATGCAAGCGTGATTTGTGTATAGTAGAAGGAATTTTTCTCTCTGTCTCTCTCAGGAAGAAATTGTCCAAGGTGAGACGTTCACTGGAAAGGGGGATCGATAGTATGTTTCTCTACCTACACAAATTCCAGTAAATAAAAGTCAGTTGCTGATAGGGTCCTCACTGGGTATGCGGTGGTCACTATTGGAGTGAGTCGTGTTACATCAGCGGAGAAGGAGTGGGTGTAAAGCACTCTGAGAACTTTCACCATCTTTTCGTTGTGCAGTTGAGTATTGTGTTTATAAAGTCTGCAATGGGATCCAATTGCACAAGCGGAAGGCGTTTGGCAGCCATGGTTCAGGCTGAAGAGATGCGGCCAAAGGGGTCAGCAAGGTTTAGAATGTATGGGAAATATGGTCCACACGCGGAGGCTTTTTGCAGTGAATGGGTACGTATTACTGCTGATGATAGGGCATCATTCCCTAGGATGGGTACTTTTGAACCAGAGGTACTGCAGAGGGTAAGGATTAGCATATGTCTGATCAAATCTAGGAAACAGAGGATCAGACATACCGATTGTTTAAATCTGTGGCAGCAAGAGGGAGATGTGCTAAGGGAACTGGCTCGCACAGCAAGTTCCAACCCTGACAGGAAGGTGATTGCGAGTGCACCACCACCGCCATATGTCGATGGGGGGAAACTGGCTACAACCAATGGTACATCAGTTAAAGATAGCAGTAGGCATAATCCATGTATTAGCCCTAACCCTTGCCAGTTGTATCCGGTTTTGAATTTTCCCCAAGGTTGTGAGGAAGAGGACGAGCCTAGCACAATATCGGCAATCTCTTTAGCAGCTACCATACAGGATACTCAGGTGGGCACGGCCCAACCGGTGAGAACAGTGGCGATGCCCCCTAGCACAGGGGCGAGTGAGGTCGTATCCACCGGTAAGTACGGCACCATACATTATGCAGAGACAATAGCTCCCCGTATTATAGAGTCAAACAAAAATGATGTGGTTGAGCTAAATCCAGTCAGGGTGATTGCAGTCCCCAACGGGAGAACTGACAGTCAGGGAGTAAACCCCATCAGGAACATTGCAATGCACTGTCCTTGGTCCCGATCAGAACTGAGATCAATTATGTCAGAATTTCCGATCCCAGAAAGGATCTAGTTGGATGTCAGAGATTTATTAAGGAATTGGGTAACGCCCATGAGCCCACATACAAGGATTGGCGGACAGTGCTCAGAGCGAGTCTACCCTCAAATATTGACATCCCAAAATTCATAACTGATTGTAAACTAGATGTAGAATTGCCTCTCACTGATGAGTACAACCAGGAGAATGTAAGGCAAATTAACATACAATTAGGAGTGTATTTCCCTACTGTTGTTAAATGGAACAAAATCTTCTCCATAAGACAGAAGGACAGTGAATCGGCATCCGAATATTTCCATAGAGCACTGCAGGAAATGGCTAGATACACTGGGGTAACGGACATTAAGGAAGATGCCAACCACAGGGAGGTGGCTGTCTCTGTGCTAATGGATGGATTAAAGGAGGCACTGAGGATGAGGGTGCAAACCTCTCTGCCAAATTGGAGAGGTATCACGGTAGCTGCACTAAGAGAGTCTGCCATTGAACATGATCGTAATATCACTAAACACAGGGAGTCACAAGGGGAAAAGCTGATGATGGTAAGCATACAGGCTCTTACAGCGAAGCCCCATCAGCCAAAACCCCAAACCCCTGATGGTAAGTCACAGTCAAAAACATGTTATCTTTGCATTAAAGAAGGGCATTTTGCAAGGGAGTGTAGAAGTAACGGGACACATAACGTACAGTATATAGACCCCCTAGACATGAATACGAACCACGTTACCAGACACATAGTTGGGAACAGGGAACACCTAGAAGAGATTATGAGCCGCATAGAGGGAAAACCAGGAGGTACCTGCCAAGGAGGGACTGGCAGACCCCCGAAAACCCACAGTTATCCCCCGCACATATAGTAGCTGCCAATGCCCGGCGGGAGGGTCCCACTACACAATAGAGGTTAGGCCACACCTGTAGTCTGCAGCCAGTGAAATTGATTGCTGGCCTTGGTAGTGAACCTGAGGTCATGGTTGATGTAGCTGGTGTACCATTACCTTTTCTTGTAGATACAGGGGCGGCCAGATCAGTGTTAAACTCCACCGCAGGTGTAACGACCCCAAGAAAGACGATTTCGGCAATGGGAGTAATGGGAAAGGTGCAGCAATACCCTTTGAGTAGACCTGCAGAGGTTACGATAGGGCCCTTGCAAACCAAACATTCTTTTCTGCTGACTGCATCGGCTCCGACTAATCTACTTGGCAGAGATCTGTTGTGTAAAATGCAGTGTGTCATATACTGTACCCCTGACGGTGTGTTCTTAGATATCCCTGAGAACCATGCACAAGAGGTACAAGATATATTAGACACCCCTCAAAGGCTAATGTAACATTCTACTGTTATAGACACGTGTCCATCACAGGTAGAGGAAATGATCTCACAAATACTGGGTTCCCTTTGGACCAAAGATGGACAAGACAGTGGATTGATGGCGAATGTAGCCCCAGTAGTAGTACAAATAAAAGGTGGCAGGATAGCTCCAAAAATCCCTCAATATCCTCTGAAGCCAGAGATGAAATTAGGAGTATACCCCGTCATAGAATGGCTGCTACAGCAGGCCATCCTAGTCAGGACGTCCAGCACAGCCAATAGTCCCATCTTCCCTGTGAAAAAGAGTGGGGGGAGGGGTTACAGGCTAGTGCAGGATCTAAGGGGGATAAACAAGATAGTTGAGAGTCAAGTGCCCAATCCAGCTGTCATCCTCATGCAAATCCCCCCCACCTCCAAGTTCTTCACTGTCGTCGATCTCTGTTCTGCTTTCTTTTCTGTCCTTCTCCATCCTAACAGCCAATACCTCTTTGCTTTCACTTATAGGGGAGTACAGTACACCTGGACTCGTCTTCCCCAAGGTTTCATTGACAGCCCAAGTATTTTCTCCCAGGCCTTACATGACTGTTTGCAATCCTTTCAACCTGAGTGGATCAGTGCTAATACAATATGTTGATGACTTGTTGTTGTGCTCTGACTCACTCGAGTCGTCCTTGGCAGATACTAAACAGCTTCTGTTTCATCTCTCCCAGACAGGACACAAGGTTTCAAAGGATAAGTTGCAGTTGTGTCGGACTAAGGTTAAATACTTGGGACACTGCTTGACACAAGGACTTAGACACCTGACCGTTGATAGAATACAGGCCATCCGCAACATGACTCTGCCACAAACTCAGCAACAGATCCGCACTTTCCTTGAAATGTGTGGGTACTGTCGGAACTGGATTCCAGGGTTCTCTATACTGGCACTACAGCTGCAAGAAATGGTCTCCTCGAATAAACCAGAACGAGTCTCTCACACAGATGAGTCCAAACTGGCGTTTGAGAGACTAAAACAGTGTTTGTCACAAGCACCAGCATTGGGGATGCTAGATTACGGGAAGCCCTTTGAATTGTACGGTACTGAAAGCGCTGGGTGCGCGGCAGGAGTCTTAACACAGAAACATGGTGATGCCAGCAGACCGGTAGCCTACTACAGCGCACAGTTGGACACTGTAGCACGGTCTCTCCCCACTTGCTTGCGAAGTGTTGCAGCCATTGCTTTGCTGGTAAGTAAGAGCAAGGACGTAGTGTTAGGACACGACTTGACCATCCATACACCACATGCAGTATCAGCCTTGCTAAACTCCGCCCAAACCAGACATGTCTCATCTGCTCAGTTTACAAAGTGAGAACTATCATTGATGGCCCCTGTAAACATCACCATTAAGAGGTGCAGCTCACTAAATCCTGCAACTTACTTGCCAAGTGTGCCTGGTCATGCACAAAGGGTGGAGGATGAGAACGATGGTGAAGGAGGATTTTGTGCAGACACTGATACGCATGATTGCATGAAACACCTGAACCAGACATTCACTACGAGACCTGACATCAGCGACAACCCACTGGAAGGCGTAGACTTTACCTTCTACGCTGACGGTAGTTGCCACAGACAGACGGAATCATCATCTACAACTGCGTATCCTGTGCACCGGATACGCAGTTGTAGATGATGAAGGTATCATAGAAGCTGAACCCCTTGGCCCACCTCACTCAGCACAAGTCGCTGAGCTGGTAGCACTGACCAGAACATGTGAGTTGGCAGAGGGTAAGTCAGCTAATATATACACGGATTCTAGGTACGTCTTTGGAGTGGTGCATGATTTTGGGGCCCTGTGGTGCCTCAGAAATTTCATGACGGCAGCTGGCACACCTGTAGCGCACGCGGCATAGATCAAGAGACTTCTGACAGCAATACAGGAACCGGACAGAGCGGCTGTTATCAAGTGTAAAGCACACAACCACTCACAACCTACAGGAAAAGGCGGTCTGGAAGGCAAAGGGATATGGTCAGGAGTCCTCAGGACTTTGGACAGATGGACACGGTAAGCCAGTGGCCCCCAGGGCATATCTCCCAAGCCTAGCTGAGGCGGCACACGGTCTGACTCATCTGGGTAAGGAAGGTATGTGCAAACTGGTAAGAGCCTACTGGAGAGCACCAGGATTCTCTTCTCATGCAGGTAAGAAAGCAATGACATGTCTTACTTGCTTGAGGAAGAATATTTGTAAGGCAATACTAACAGAGCCATCCCATATCCCTCCTACAGACAGACCTTTTCAGGTAATACAAATCGACTTCATACAGTTACCACCCTGTAGGAATTTGAAGTATGTGTTAGTATGTACCGATGTCTTTTCAAACTGGGTAGAAGCATTCCTCGCTGCCACAAATACTGCTGTGTTCACTGCAAAGAAAATCATGCAGAAATTTGTGTGCAGATATGGTATCCCTAGAATGATTGAAAGTTATAGGGGTACCCATTTTACAGGTGAAGTCTTTCAGGTCATGTGCAAACTGATGGGTATTAATAGCAAGCTGCATACTCCATACCGGCCATAGGCAAGTGTGAAGGTAGAGAGAATGAACAGCACTATTAAGAATAAGCTGAGAAAAGTGATGGCTGAAACTGGATTGTTATGGCTAGAAGCATTACCACTAGTGTTGTACAGCATCAGAACCACTCCCAGGTCACCGCTTAACTTATCACCCTTCAAAGTTCTTTTTGGTCGACAACCCCATGTAATGATAGACCCTCAGGATGATTTGAAGTGCAATAACGAAATAACTGTGCAATATTTGGTTAGGATGAGCCAGCAATTGAGAAATCAGCAAAGGAATCTAAAACTGGCAATTCCTGACCTACCAAGCAGTAATTGTCATGACATTGAGCCTGGGGATTCTGTGATGATTCAAATTTTTTTACGCTCAGGTTGCCTCGTAGACAGGTGGGAAGGACCGTATCAAGTTTTGTTGACCAGCACGACAGCACTAAAGGTTGCAGAGAGAGAGACTTCGGTCCACTCGTCCCACTGCAAGAAGGTTGCTGACCCGGAGAAAACTCGTGACAAAGAGCAAGGTGAAGAGAACCTCGTATCACTAGAGAATTTGTTCCGGGAAAGCTGAGAGGCAGGACTGTTGAACGGCACCTGAGCGCGAAGAACAACAAAACCAAGGACGGTTGTCATACCATTTTTCTCTTTTCACCCCCCACTGCATTTTTCTTTTTGTCTCCTTTCTTATTTTTGCTCCTTAACGAAATGGATCTACATCAAGAGACTGTGTTTCGCCTTTTTCTGGTGCCTCTGTTTTTGATCAGGACAATCTGTTTTTGTGAGGGCCCCCGAGACGTTGAGAAAGGATTTGGAATGGGTTCTAATGGCGAGTACGGATTCGTAGGGTCTCAGGAGCAGCATATCACTCTAGTAAAGGCTGGTATCAGTAAGCGATCTGGTAGTCACAGAGCTCGGAGGAAATTTGAAAGGTTATTGTCTGATGAATATTGTATATGTAGGCATTGAGAAAACATAATCAAAGATGGGTGCATCCAGAGATGTCAGTCAAACAGTAATATCGACATTGGCCGACATCCTTTGAGTGATTACCACTCATTAGTGGGTACGGTCTTAAACCAAACAGAATGCTGGGTGTGCTCGCAGGTACATCAAGGACAGATTAAGTTGGGATTAGTGCCATACCCTTTAACGATAGATGAGGTACTCGAATTACGGGGTGGGAGGCCGGTGGACTAGAAATTCAATATATCTAGGCCCCCTAGCTTGAAGCTCCACCAGTACCATGTAGATAGGTCACTATTGTGTTTTAATGTGTCCAATTTCCGAAAACCAGGAAACTGGGAAGTGACATGGAATAACCAGACAATGACCTTTTCACATAGAGCTGATAGCCTACCTATCGACTCTGAACTTGAACGCAAGATAGCCACCAGTGGGAAGTATTTTCGGTATACACATGGGACCAAAACCATGTGGGCTGGGAAAGAGTCGCAGGGGTATTGTGCCCACATCATCCAGCCCGATACTTGTACTGAGCAAATGAGAGAACTAGGGACTGGATTCTTTATCAGGAAGATATGTGATATGGTGTTGATGCATTTTGTCCCTTATGTTCTTCCAGATGATGCCTATTTCATATGTGGGAGGAAAGCGTACAAGTGGCTTACTCCGAGCTCTGAAGGGTTGTGTTATATTGGGAGAGTACTACCAGAGGTCATGACCATAGCGCACGACAAAATGAAAGACTTTCACCGCAATGCTCAGACTCCTTATACTCATACCCATTATGAGCACATCATCAAGAGACACCTCATAGATAGGACAGAGCACGCAGCCTCTGATATGATCCATGAATCCACCGGGATTCAGTTCCTTCTCGCATTAGATATCACCCGTACTGCCAGAGGAACTATAAATTATAAGTACATCCATGCGCTGGCGAACTTGATAGATAATATCACCGAGATGTATGATGACACCTTCAGGTATACGGGTAGGGAGTTACAAGCCTACAAGAAGGAGCTGTTCCAGCACAGGATGGTCCTTAATTATGTTACGGCTGTGACAGGTGGGTACTGTGTTACTCTGGCAACTCAATATGGTGTGAAGTGCTGAACGTATATTACGAATAGCACTGACGACACCACGGAGATCATCGATCAAAAGATGGACGAGATCTTGCAGTTAAAGTGGGAGTTCAGGAGGAAACACAACCTTACCTTGGCGACTGTGGGTAATGAACTGACCGGCTGGGTCTCATGGTTGAACCCACGCAAATGGTTCTCAGGGTTAGGGGAGTGGGCGCAAAATGTAATTGTGAATGTGGGAAAGTTTCTCCTTTGTATCCTGGGTGTCATCATAATTATTGGTCTGATATTCAGGTGTGTTCGAATTTTGACGTGGCGCAAACAAAGCACAAATTTGATGAGTCTAAGGAGCGAGGTCGTTGTTACAGCAGCAGATTTGATTTATGACCCATCTGTAGAAACAGTGTTATGATAAGGATGGCAAATGAATTTCATGGCCTGTTTCTTTCACCATTTCTCTCTGTTTCCCCCTCTACTCAGAAACATCCAACCGGACAAGATGTCAAACATACCCAAATTTATGTGAATGTATATTTTTATGTGTCTTGCCTTCATCTCTGCAATCCTCAGTTAATGGCACACATAGTCGATAAACGTTATCTACATATAGTAGCACACACATACGTTTCCCCTCCATGTATCATCAGATAAATGTGCTCCCCATTTGTTGGTATAAGAAGCCGGAAAGGTGAGGGCTAATGGCCTTGCCTAGTAAGAGCTCGGTAGTGTTTGTTTGCCCATTTACAGACCCTTAATACGGGATGAGAAGGATTTAATGTATACTTCGCAATACCTCGAAGCTTACTTAGAACATGTACGGCATGATGATACATGCCCCTCAGACATCAATTCATACATACATGCTTTTTCCTATCTCACTGGGCTATACATTTCCCGCCTATAACTCTTCCCCAGTCATCCGAACTTTGTAAATAATGTATAGATAATATTTTCAGTTATTAGTTATGTGTGGCAGTTATTATTGACTGCCAAAGGGTGAACTGTCGAAGTAGAAAATATTATAGCCACACGTATCACGTACAAACACCACACAGATGGCCTTCGTGCGGGTGCTTGTTCTGCCGTGCATGCGCATACTCGCAAGCTACGTATAATCGCTCACGCAGTCTTGCGTGTTAGCGCGTGGTATGAGTAATTATGGTAGCATATGCATTCGCATGGAAAAGCCACAAAGACATATCTCATTCAATCCACATAGTGCATAATTTACACATAGCCCACATGCACCACACCAGCGAGTTACATTTGCTTTAAAGGTATAACAACGGAGGGATTCGACTTTACAGGATATGAGGGGACAGAATTAGGTTAGGAGGTGGTGTTTGGTATCCAGCTGTACAGTATTTTAAGAGCAATATTCCGGTAGCAGTTTTCAGAAGATAGCACGCTCCTGCGCATAGATATGCACAGGAACAGAATATTAATATTAACTGTATTTACTGTACTCTTGATATTTGGCGGGGACCCAGAGGAGAACAACTGCAAGTGCACCTGGACCAGGCATCGGCCACCTATTCAAACCCACCTATGACCCCTCCTGTACTGTAAATGACCAGCCCTTTGACCTATAGGTGAAGAGATTACAGTTCCCATTGTTTCATGATTTGGACTAATGTATAAAAGCCATGCCTCCTGGCCGGTCATACACATTCTCTGAAGGTCATCTACCCAGATTGACTGAGGACCGGAACCGGGTGACGCAGGCGAACAAACGAATGTATCCATTGATTGTAGCCTCTTCTCTTATGTGATTGTATTATTGTTGTAACCCCCTTTTTAGTAACTAATTGTTGGTGGGTTGGATCCCAACATTTTAAATACAATTGGTGTCGCATTCCTTTTTCCTGTTAGGGGTTATAAAGTGTATTCCGCAGCACGTGTAGCTACTCTGAGCTAACAGCGTGACGGCGTGCGCACGCAACGTGTACGCATTTTAAAGGGGTTATACACACACGCTTAATGGTCGCAGCGGCCTGAACATCGGTGTATTTAAAGTATTGCTTTATTCCTGTAAGTTAATTAGACTTCACACCGCCAATCCGCGTGATTCTGTCAGAAAGGGGACCAAAGCCGACAAGTTTTGGTCCCGTTTCCGACAATGTCAATCCGACTTTGCAAAAAGTCAGATTGACATTGCCGCTGCCTCCTCCATCAACCCTGTGGGGAGCAGCGTCGGGGTGAGGGGAGCGGCGCTGGGGTGATGGGAGGCTCCGGGGTGAGGGGAGCGGCGCGGGGTGAAGCAAGCGGCGCGGGTGAGGGGAGCAGTGCTGGGGTTGAGTGGAGCGGCGCCGGAGGAAGGAGAGAAGGGAGGTGAGCAGCAGCAGAGGATATGACAAATACGACAGTCGGATTTGGCCACTCTTTGAATAGGGATTGTCGGATCCATTCCGACAAATGCATGTCGGAATGGATCCGACTCTTATTGAATATACCCCATGGTAGAAAAGCGAATGCTGAATAATGTATATATAGATACATAAATAAATATATTCTATCAGTAGAGAAATAAGTGGAATTGTCCTGAAAGAATCAATCTAGTGATTTGTAATGGGATTCTTGTAGGACACTTTATTTACCTCATTGTGGTATAGTTTCCTTGACTAGACCAAGCCTAACGAGACGTTGAATATAGCAAAGTGTTTTATAATATATTTTATTCTGTAATCTCCTATATAATTGCACAGATCTGTGACTCTGTGACTGTGTGTATAACGCTGGGCGTGGCTAGGAGCTCTCATTGGGTTAGCAGCAGGTCTATCACACCCAGTCCACAGCTGATTGGGCAAGAAACGCCCTCCCACACAGGTTACATCCAATGGGAGGCTCTGTCCTTTGGCTGTTGTGTGTTCCCAGAGCAGGATTAGCAATGGGGCTGATAGAGCTGCAGCTCCAGCCCCACACCCCAAAATAGTCCCACTGCATCTGCAGCAACACACCCTCCAACAATGGCCCTCATTCCGAGTTGTTCGCTCGCTAGCTGCTTTTAGCAGCATTGCAAACGCTAAGCCGCCGCCCTCTGGGAGTATATCTTAGTTTAGCAGAATTGCTAACGAAAGGTTAGCAGTTCTGCTATTAAATACTTCCCTGCAGTTTCTGAGTAGCTCCAGACCTACTCCTAGACTGCGATCACTGCAGACTGTTTGGTTCTTGGTTTGACGTCACAAACACGCCCTGCGTTCGGCCAGCCACTCCCCCGTTTCCCCAGCCACTCCTGCGTTTTCATCTGGCACACCTGCGTTTTTTAGCACACTCCCGGAAAACGCTCAGTTACCACCCAGAAACACCCACTTCCTGTCAATCACTCACCGATCAGCAGAGCGACTGAAAAGCGTCGCACAGCCCTGTGTAAAATTGCATAGTATTGTGTGAAAGTACTTAGCGCATGCGCCCTGCGGCCCATACGCAGAACTGCCGGTTTTTAGCCTGAACGCAATTCTGCTAAAAACGGCAGCGACTCGGAATGACCACCAATGTACACATAAAAATTGCTACAAATTCCAAAAGGGGTGTGGCCATGGGTACAGTGGCATGGCCACACCCCCTTTCCTATACTATCAATGGAAGTTTGGAGAGTCAAAGATTGGTACAGACCATAAAAAAGGTTCTGTACCTGCCAAAAAGGTGCAGCTGGAGGGTATGCCACTACATCTGCAGCAAGTCTCTGCGCTGTAGATAGGGGAAAAAAAAAAACTTTTACTGCAGCGTCCTATGGGGGTCATTCTGACCTGATTGCTTGCTGTAGTTCATCGCAGTGCAGTGATCAGGTCAGAACTGCGCATGCTCCGGCACCGCAGTGCACCTGCACATGGCTGATAGACGACGGTTATCGTTGCCTAGCAATCACCTCTGCCTGATTGACAGACAGAGGCGGTCGCTGGGTGGGAGGGGGCGGCACGGCGGCGTTTGATCGCCATTTTGAGGCTGCGGTCCGGCCAACGCAGACGTGGCCAGACTGTGAGGTGGGCGGGCCGCAGCAGCTGTGTGACATCACATGCAGCCGTTGCGACCCGGGCAGCGTCGAGTAACTCCCGGCCAGCCGCAGGAGCTGCGCTGGCGGGGAGTTACTCTTCAAGTACAGCTTTTGTACTTTTGCGGGAGGGGTGGCCTGACATGCAGGGCGGACTAGCCCTGTGCTGGGCGTCCCCCCCCCCCCCCCGCATGTCAGTGTAAGTGATCGTAGCTGTGCTAAATTTAGCACAGCTACGATCAGGTCGGAATGACCCCCTATGTCCTGCTGCCAGTCCGCCTGCCCCCTCCGGTATCAACAATCCCCACTCCCTAGCCGCACCGCAGGTGGAACAAAAGCTGCTGCGGCCACCGGCATAGATGTGTATGAAAGTGGCGCAGCGGAAGGCTTTCATAGCCCTCCCTGCGCCGCATACTCTCTGAGCCCCGGAGCCTTCTCTGCGCATGATGTCACAGAAGTGCCTCCCCACCACAGCCGCGCCCAGATCCCCAGAGGCCCTGACTCCGCAACACAGCACCTGCCCTGCCAGCCTGGAAGCCCCGAGATGGCTAATGTAACGGATAGAGTGGGTGATATCTCGGAGGGTAATGTCTGGACGCTGACACTGCACAGCACTCTCACCTTTTACATTGATTCAGCGAGTCAGTCAGTTCTGCCAGCCACTCATTATTGTTAGTTCCGGTGTCACATGGCGCCGCATTACAGGGAAGTATACGCACTAAATATAAGACAGCTCCCAGCAACCCTTAGCGCCCAAGCATTCAAGTGCTAAGGGCTACTGGGAGCTGTAGTTTATTGCGTACATCTTCTTCCCTGTAATGCGGTGCGTTGGGACACCGGCGCTAACAATAGTGACTGGCTGCTGTGCGAGTCTCCGGGAGAGCCACTGCCAAAGGGAGGATAGCAGCTTAGCTGCTGACAGGAGGAGAAGCAGGAGAAGCATTACCCGCCTCTCCCCCACTCGCAGTACCTCCGGGCCCCATCCGTGGCACCCGCACACCTCCCCTCCACCACCCACAGTGGCTCCGGACCACCCGCAGCACCCCTGCACCCGCGGTGGCTCCGGACCCCACTTGCGGCACCCGCCCCTCCCCCACCACCGCACCAGCCCCTCCCCAACCTGCACCACCCCCACAACCACCCCTCCCCCACCCGCACTACCCCCGGCCCCCCTCCCCCATCCGTGTCTCCCCCACACCCGCCACTCCCCCAACCACAGCACCTACTAGGTGATTCATCAGGCCCTGCGTGCGCTGTTCACGCCGTTGCAAGGGGCTGCGACCCCTTAACCATCGCACGCCTTTTGTCCGTGCAATATTTAACCACTCACACAATTATGATTGGAGGCAATACTACATATAATACAACTATTGCACGCCACAAGAGCGTACAAGGGTTAAGGGGGCGTAGCCCCTCACGATGGTGTGAAGAGCGCCCATAGGGCGTGATGAATCATCTAGTTGACTGCATAATTGTCTAACTGATATTCGATATGTAAAAGGAACAAGCAACCCGTTCTTGCAGCCCTGGATGGGAGTTAAACAGGGGCAGAACTCTGGGAGGCAGTGGAGTCGGCTGCCGCCGGGCTCCTGACCTCAAGGGGGCAGATCTCCTCCATTGTCTCCAGCTGCCTAACCCTGAAGATCATTCACGGAAGCTGCCTCCTAGTATATACAGAGAGCTGGCTGTGGCTACAGATAGGGGGAGCTCCAGAATGCAGCTCCTGCCAGGCCCTTCCAGATGAGCTGGCCGAGTGAAGCTCTCTGTTCTTCCGTTGGGCTGATAGCAGCAGGTAGGCATTGCACTTGCCGCAATCTGCACTGCGGGAGGGGGGGGGGCCATATGTGTGTTTAAGTGAAAGAGGCATGTTTGTGTGTTTAAGTGAAGAAAGCGTGTATGTGTTTAAATGAAGGAGGCGTGTGTGTGAGTTTAAGTGAAGGAAGCATGTGTAAGTGAGAGGCGTGTGTATAAGTGAGAGGCTTGTGTGAGAGGCGTGTGTGTAAGTGAGAGGCGTGTGTGTGAGAGGCATGTGTGTAAGTGAGAGGTGTGTTTGTGTAAGTAAGAGGCGTGTGTGTAAGTGAGAGGCTTGTGTGAGAGGCATGTGTAAGTGAGAGGCGTGTGTGTAAGTGAGAGGCGTGTGTGTAAGTGAGGTGTGTGTGTAAGTGAGAGGCGTGTGTATAAGTGAGAGGTGTGTGTGTGAGGAGTGTGTGTGTTTAAGCGAAGGAGGCATGTGTGTGTTTAAGCTAAGGAGGCGTGTGTAAGTAAGAGGCGTGAGTGTGAGAGGCGTGTGTGTGTTTAAGTGAGAGTGGCGTTTGTGTGTGTGTTTAAGTGAAATAGGTGTTTGTGTGTTTTTTATATATATACTGTATATCGGCACACCACTGCGCCAAAGCATCTACATTGTGACACGCTGGTGGGTGAGGGAGTACTGTAGGTGTGCTATAAAGGTATGCTGGTGTCTATTTTATTGTGATGACTGACTTGGAGTGCCGTCCACTTTGTATGTGTATCTATATTACTATTGGGAAAGGCACCTGAGCACGCTACTACTTTTCAATATGAGTGCTGGATAGCTACATATGAAGGGTGTGTGTGTATACAGTATGTAGGGGGGCACCAACATTTATCATGCCTCCGGGCGACTGGGGCAAACTTACGCCACTGGAGTTAAATAAAATATTTTTATCTATATGAATTGTCAGTCATTGAGCGGTGGTATGGGAGGTGCTGGCCTCTCTGTATCCCAAAGAAGGAAGAATGAACCAGCTGAGAGTTACTGACTTCTATTGCTAATCAGGAGGTATGGATATTGACTAGATACAATAGGGTATTACATTTACTGACCTCCATACAATACAGGGAGCACCTCAGTGACCTAATTATAAAACACAGAGCATCCTAGTAACCACCAAGCAATACAGAGAGCAGCCTACTGGCCGAAATGCAATATAGAGAGCAACTAAACAATACCATCCCCTTTTCACTGATTAACACCTACTCAAAAAACACTCTTTAAGCATCATTATAATAATGACTTTCAATCTCATTAACCCCTTTATAATGACAAACTCCCTCACCCCCATTATTAACTCCCACATCATCAATTCATTCCATCCATGTTCATTAACCCCATAATTATTAAAAGAACCCCTTATCTTAATCAATCCCATTAAAGCATTAACACCATCACTTCATAATAAAAGCCAGTCATCCTTACTAACCACTTTACTCTCAACATTAACTTAATTTAATCATATCTCTTGCTCCATCCACTTAACAGCTGGCAGTGTGGTTTCTTCCTTGTGTAGCTGGCAAACAACATAACCATTGTATGGAAGACGTGGGCAGGGTCGGACTGGCCCACAGGGGAACGGGGGTCCCGATGCAGCTGTGAGGAGGATGATGAGGAGGAGGAGGGGAGCAATAATGCAGTGTAGCTAGGTGGCTGCAGTCCGCAACCTAACACCCTCGAGAAGTGCACTTTGGGAGTCATTCCGAGTTGTTCGCTCGTTATTTTTTTCCGCTACGGAGCGATTAGTCGCAAACTGCGCATGCGCAATGTTCGCAGTGCGCCTGCGCCAAGTAAATTAGCACAAAAGTTTGGTATTTTACTCACGGCCTAACGAGGATTTTTCATCGTTCTGGTGATCGTAGTGTGATTGACAGGAAGTGGGTGTTTCTGGGCGGAAACTGGCCGTTTTCTGGGAGTGTGTGAAAAAACGCTGGCGTTTCTGGGAAAAATGCGGGAGTGTCTGAAGAAACGGGGGAGTGTCTGGGCGAACGCTGGGTGTGTTTGTGACGTCAAACCAGGAACGAAACTGACTGAACTGATCGCAGTGTAGGAGTAAGTCTCGAGCTACTCAGAAACTTCTAAGAATTTTCTATTCGCAATTCTGCTAATCTTTCGTTCGCAATTCTGCTATGCTAAGATTCACTCCCAATAGGCGGCGGCTTAGCGTGTGCAATGCTGCTAAAAACAGCTAGCGAGCGAACAACTCGGAATGAGGGCCTTTATACGTACAGACAGGGACCACTGGACCACAGAACACCCGCATCCACACCCTGACAAAAAGCCAATATTTGCAGCCTCTAATGGGCAGCCTCTGGGCAGTCCCATGAGGTAACCGCTATACCAGTAATAGTTGCTGTAAGCCCCATGGCCAATCTGCCCTGATTCCATGACATCTCTTTTAGAGATGAGCGCCGGAAATTTTTCGGGTTTTGTGTTTTGGTTTTGGGTTCGGTTCCGCGGCCGTGTTTTGGGTTCGACCGCGTTTTGGCAAAACCTCACCGAATTTTTTTTGTCGGATTCGGGTGTGTTTTGGATTCGGGTGTTTTTTTCAAAAAACACTAAAAAACAGCTTAAATCATAGAATTTGGGGGTCATTTTGATCCCAAAGTATTATTAACCTCAAAAACCATAATTTACACTCATTTTCAGTCTATTCTGAATACCTCACACCTCACAATATTATTTTTAGTCCTAAAATTTGCACCTAGGTCGCTGGATGACTAAGCTAAGCGACCCTAGTGGCCGACACAAACACCGGGCCCATCTAGGAGTGTCACTGCAGTGTCACGCAGGATGTCCCTTCCAAAAAACCCTCCCCAAACAGCACATGACGCAAAGAAAAAAAGAGGCGCAATGAGGTAGCTGTGTGAGTAAGATAAGCGACCCTAGTGGCCGACACAAACACCGGGCCCACCTAGGAGTGTCACTGCAGTGTCACGCAGGATGTCCCTTCCAAAAAACCCTCCCCAAACAGCACATGACGCAAAGAAAAAAAGAGGCGCAATGAGGTAGCTGTGTGAGTAAGATAAGCGACCCTAGTGGCCGACACAAACACCGGGCCCATCTAGGAGTGGCACTGCAGTGTCACGCAGGATGTCCCTTCCAAAAAACCCTCCCCAAACAGCACATGACGCAAAGAAAAAAAGAGGCGCAATGAGGTAGCTGTGTGAGTAAGATAAGCGACCCTAGTGGCCGACACAAACACCGGGCCCATCTAGGAGTGGCACTGCAGTGTCACGCAGGATGTCCCTTCCAAAAAACCCTCCCCAAACAGCACATGACGCAAAGAAAAAAAGAGGCGCAATGAGGTAGCTGTGTGAGTAAGATAAGCGACCCTAGTGGCCGACACAAACACCGGGCCCATCTAGGAGTGGCACTGCAGTGTCACGCAGGATGTCCCTTCCAAAAAACCCTCCCCAAACAGCACATGACGCAAAGAAAAAAAGAGGCGCAATGAGGTAGCTGTGTGAGTAAGATAAGCGACCCTAGTGGCCGACACAAACACCGGGCCCATCTAGGAGTGGCACTGCAGTGTCACGCAGGATGTCCCTTCCAAAAAACCCTCCCCAAACAGCACATGACGCAAAGAAAAAAAGAGGCGCAATGAGGTAGCTGTGTGAGTAAGATAAGCGACCCTAGTGGCCGACACAAACACCGGGCCCATCTAGGAGTGGCACTGCAGTGTCACGCAGGATGTCCCTTCCAAAAAACCCTCCCCAAACAGCACATGACGCAAAGAAAAAAAGAGGCGCAATGAGGTAGCTGTGTGAGTAAGATAAGCGACCCTAGTGGCCGACACAAACACCGGGCCCATCTAGGAGTGTCACTGCAGTGTCACGCAGGATGTCCCTTCCAAAAAACCCTCCCCAAACAGCACATGACGCAAAGAAAAAAAGAGGCGCAATGAGGTAGCTGTGTGAGTAAGATAAGCGACCCTAGTGGCCGACACAAACACCGGGCCCATCTAGGAGTGGCACTGCAGTGTCACGCAGGATGTCCCTTCCAAAAAACCCTCCCCAAATAGCACATGACGCAAAGAAAAATTAAAGAAAAAAGAGGTGCAAGATGGAATTGTCCTTGGGCCCTCCCACCCACCCTTATGTTGTATAAACAGGACATGCACACTTTAACCAACCCATCATTTCAGTGACAGGGTCTGCCACACGACTGTGACTGAAATGACGGGTTGGTTTGGACCCCCACCAAAAAAGAAGCAATTAATCTCTCCTTGCACAAACTGGCTCTACAGAGGCAAGATGTCCACCTCATCATCATCCTCCGATATATCACCGTGTACATCCCCCTCCTCACAGATTATCAATTCGTCCCCACTGGAATCCACCATCTCAGCTCCCTGTGTACTTTGTGGAGGCAATTGCTGCTGGTCAATGTCTCCACGGAGGAATTGATTATAATTCATTTGAATGAACATCATCTTCTCCACATTTTCTGGATGTAACCTCGTACGCCGATTGCTGACAAGGTGAGCGGCGGCACTAAACACTCTTTCGGAGTACACACTTGTGGGAGGGCAACTTAGGTAGAATAAAGCCAGTTTGTGCAAGGGCCTCCAAATTGCCTCTTTTTCCTGCCAGTATAAGTACGGACTGTGTGACGTGCCTACTTGGATGCGGTCACTCATATAATCCTCCACCATTCTATCAATGTTGAGAGAATCATATGCAGTGACAGTAGACGACATGTCCGTAATCGTTGTCAGGTCCTTCAGTCCGGACCAGATGTCAGCATCAGCAGTCGCTCCAGACTGCCCTGCATCACCGCCAGCGGGTGGGCTCGGAATTCTGAGCCTTTTCCTCGCACCCCCAGTTGCGGGAGAATGTGAAGGAGGAGATGTTGACAGGTCGCGTTCCGCTTGACTTGACAATTTTGTCACCAGCAGGTCTTTCAACCCCAGCAGACCTGTGTCTGCCGGAAAGAGAGATCCAAGGTAGGCTTTAAATCTAGGATCGAGCACGGTGGCCAAAATGTAGTGCTCTGATTTCAACAGATTGACCACCCGTGAATCCTTGTTAAGCGAATTAAGGGCTGCATCCACAAGTCCCACATGCCTAGCGGAATCGCTCCCTTTTAGCTCCTTCTTCAATGCCTCCAGCTTCTTCTGCAAAAGCCTGATGAGGGGAATGACCTGACTCAGGCTGGCAGTGTCTGAACTGACTTCACGTGTGGCAAGTTCAAAGGGCATCAGAACCTTGCACAACGTTGAAATCATTCTCCACTGCACTTGAGACAGGTGCATTCCACCTACTATATCGTGCTCAATTGTATAGGCTTGAATGGCCTTTTGCTGCTCCTCCAACCTCTGAAGCATATAGAGGGTTGAATTCCACCTCGTTACCACTTCTTGCTTCAGATGATGGCAGGGCAGGTTCAGTAGTTTTTGGTGGTGCTCCAGTCTTCTGTACGTGGTGCCTGTACGCCGAAAGTGTCCCGCAATTTTTCTGGCCACCGACAGCATCTCTTGCACGCCCCTGTCGTTTTTTAAAAAATTCTGCACCACCAAATTCAAGGTATGTGCAAAACATGGGACGTGCTGGAATTTGCCCATATTTAATGCACACACAATATTGCTGGCGTTGTCCGATGCCACAAATCCACAGGAGAGTCCAATTGGGGTAAGCCATTCCGCGATGATCTTCCTTAGTTGCCGTAAGAGGTTTTCAGCTGTGTGCGTATTCTGGAAACCGGTGATACAAAGCGTAGCCTGCCTAGGAAAGAGTTGGCGTTTGCGAGATGCTGCTACTGGTGCCGCCGCTGCTGTTCTTGCGGCGGGAGTCCATACAGCTACCCAGTGGGCTGTCACAGTCATATAGTCCTGACCCTGCCCTGCTCCACTTGTCCACATGTCCGTGGTTAAGTGGACATTGGGTACAGCTGCATTTTTTAGGACACTGGTGACTCTTTTTCTGAGGTCTGTGTACATTTTCGGTATCGCCTGCCTAGAGAAATGGAACCTAGATGGTATTTGGTACCGGGGACACAGTACCTCCAACAAGTCTCTAGTTGGCTCTGCAGTAATGATGGATACCGGAACCACGTTTCTCACCACCCAGGATGCCAAGGCCTCAGTTATCCGCTTTGCAGTAGGATGACTGCTGTGATATTTCATCTTCCTCGCAAAGGACTGTTGGACAGTCAATTGCTTGGTGGAAGTAGTAAAAGTGGTCTTACGACTTCCCCTCTGGGATGACCATCGACTCCCAGCAGCAACAACAGCAGCGCCAGCAGCAGTAGGCGTTACACGCAAGGATGCATCGGAGGAATCCCAGGCAGGAGAGGAATCGTCAGAATTGCCAGTGACATGGCCTGCAGGACTATTGGCATTCCTGGGGAAGGAGGAAATTGACACTGAGGGAGTTGGTGGGGTGGTTTGCGTGAGCTTGGTTACAAGAGGAAGGGATTTACTGGTCAGTGGACTGCTTCCGCTGTCACCCAAAGTTTTTGAACTTGTCACTGACTTATTATGAATGCGCTGCAGGTGACGTATAAGGGAGGATGTTCCGAGGTGGTTAACGTCCTTACCCCTACTTATTACAGCTTGACAAAGGCAACACACGGCTTGACACCTGTTGTCCGCATTTCTGTTGAAATACTTCCACACCGAAGAGCTGATTTTTTTGGTATTTTCACCAGGCATGTCAGTGGCCATATTCCTCCCACGGACAACAGGTGTCTCCCCGGGTGCCTGACTTAAACAAACCACCTCACCATCAGAATCCTCCTGGTCAATTTCCTCCCCAGCGCCAGCAACACCCATATCCTCCTCATCCTGGTGTACTTCAACACTGACATCTTCAATCTGACTATCAGGAACTGGACTGCGGGTGCTCCTTCCAGCACTTGCAGGGGGCGTGCAAATGGTGGAAGGCGCATGCTCTTCACGTCCAGTGTTGGGAAGGTCAGGCATCGCAACCGACACAATTGGACTCTCCTTGTGGATTTGGGATTTCGAAGAACGCACAGTTCTTTGCGGTGCTTTTGCCAGCTTGAGTCTTTTCAGTTTTCTAGCGAGAGGCTGAGTGCTTCCATCCTCATGTGAAGCTGAACCACTAGCCATGAACATAGGCCAGGGCCTCAGCCGTTCCTTGCCACTCCGTGTGGTAAATGGCATATTGGCAAGTTTACGCTTCTCCTCCGACAATTTTATTTTAGGTTTTGGAGTCCTTTTTTTACTGATATTTGGTGTTTTGGATTTGACATGCTCTGTACTATGACATTGGGCATCGGCCTTGGCAGACGACGTTGCTGGCATTTCATCGTCTCGGCCATGACTAGTGGCAGCAGCTTCAGCACGAGGTGGAAGTGGATCTTGATCTTTCCCTAATTTTGGAACCTCAACATTTTTGTTCTCCATATTTTAATAGGCACAACTAAAAGGCACCTCAGGTAAACAATGGAGATGGATGGATACTAGTATACTTATGGATGGACTGCCGAGTGCCGACACAGAGGTAGCTACAGCCGTGGACTAACGTACTGTGTCTGCTGCTAATATAGACTGGATGATTGATAATGAGATGAAATCAATATATATATGTATGTATATATAATATCACTAGTACTGCAGCCGGACAGGTAGATAATATATTTATTAGGTAATGATGACTGATGACGGACCTGCTGGACACTGTCAGCTCAGCAGCACCGCAGACTGCTACAGTAAGCTACTATACTCTATAGTAGTATGTACAAAGAAGAAAAAAAAAAAAAACCACGGGTAGGTGGTATACAATTATGGATGGACTGCCGAGTGCCGACACAGAGGTAGCTACAGCCGTGGACTAACGTACTTTGTCTGCTGCTAATATAGACTGGATGATTGATAATGAGATGAAACCAATATATATATGTATGTATATATAATATCACTAGTACTGCAGCCGGACAGGTAGATAATATATTTATTAGGTAATGATGACTGATGATGGACCTGCTGGACACTGTCAGCTCAGCAGCACCGCAGACTGCTACAGTAAGCTACTATACTATAGTAGTATGTACAAAGAAGAACGAAAAAAAAAAAACCACGGGTAGGTGGTATACAATTATGGATGGATTGCTGAGTGCCGACACAGAGGTAGCTACAGCCGTGGACTAACGTACTGTGTCTGCTGCTAATATAGACTGGATGATTGATAATGAGATGAAATCAATATATATATGTATGTATATATAATATCACTAGTACTGCAGCCGGACAGGTAGATAATATATTTATTAGGTAATGATGACTGATGACGGACCTGCTGGACACTGTCAGCTCAGCAGCACCGCAGACTGCTACAGTAAGCTACTATACTCTATAGTAATATGTACAAAGAAGAAAGAAAAAAAAAACCACGGGTAGGTGGTATACAATTATGGATGGACTGCCGAGTGCCGACACAGAGGTAGCTACAGCCGTGGACTAACGTACTGTGTCTGCTGCTAATATAGACTGGATGATTGATAATGAGATGAAATCAATATATATATGTATGTATATATAATATCACTAGTACTGCAGCCGGACAGGTAGATAATATATTTATTAGGTAATGATGACTGATGACGGACCTGCTGGACACTGTCAGCTCAGCAGCACCGCAGACTGCTACAGTAAGCTACTATACTATAGTAGTATGTACAAAGAAGAACGAAAAAAAAAAAACACGGGTAGGTGGTATACAATTATGGATGGACTGCTGAGTGCCGACACAGAGGTAGCTACAGCCGTGGACTAACGTACTGTGTCTGCTGCTAATATAGACTGGATGATTGATAATGAGATGAAATCAATATATATATGTATGTATATATAATATCACTAGTACTGCAGCCGGACAGGTAGATAATATATTTATTAGGTAATGATGACTGATGACGGACCTGCTGGACACTGTCAGCTCAGCAGCACCGCAGACTGCTACAGTAAGCTACTATACTCTATAGTAGTATGTACAAAGAAGAAAGAAGAAAAAAAAAACACGGGTAGGTGGTATACAATTATGGATGGACTGCCGAGTGCCGACACAGAGGTAGCTACAGCCGTGGACTAACGTACTGTGTCTGCTGCTAATATAGACTGGATGATTGATAATGAGATGAAATCAATATATATATGTATGTATATATAATATCACTAGTACTGCAGCCGGACAGGTAGATAATATATTTATTAGGTAATGATGACTGATGACGGACCTGCTGGACACTGTCAGCTCAGCAGCACCGCAGACTGCTACAGTAAGCTACTATACTATAGTAGTATGTACAAAGAAGAACGAAAAAAAAAAAACCACGGGTAGGTGGTATACAATTATGGATGGACTGCTGAGTGCCGACACAGAGGTAGCTACAGCCGTGGACTAACGTACTGTGTATGCTGCTAATATAGACTGGATGATTGATAATGAGATGAAATCAATATATATATGTATGTATATATAATATCACTAGTACTGCAGCCGGACAGGTAGATAATATATTTATTAGGTAATGATGACTGATGACGGACCTGCTGGACACTGTCAGCTCAGCACAGCACCGCAGACTGCTACAGTAAGCTACTATAGTAGTATGTATAAAGAAGAATGAAAAAAAAAAAACCACGGGTAGGTGGTATACAATATTATATATATATATATATATTATATACAATTATATATATATATATATATATATATATATATAACTGGTGGTGATTGATTATTAAACTGGTGGTCACTTCAGGACAGGTCACGTTGCAACTTGCAACTAGTACTCCGAGGCCTAAGCAGACAATCACAAAATATATTATTATACTGGTGGTCAGTGTGGTCACAACAATGGCAGTGTGGCACTGACTCTGGCAGCAAAAGTGTGCACTGTACGTTATATGTACTCCTGAGTCCTGCTCTCAGACTCTAACTGCTCCCCACTGTCAGTGTCTCCCCCACAAGTCAGATAATACACTTACAGTCACACTATCTAATCTATATATCACTTCAGCAAGTAGTATAGTAGTATACAGTAGTACTCCTCCTAATAATGCTCCCCGAAAATACTGTGTCTCTCTCTTCTCTAAACGGAGAGGACGCCAGCCACGTCCTCTCCCTATGACTCTCAATGCACGTGTGAAAATGGCGGCGACGCGCGGCTCCTTATATAGAATCCGAGTCTCGCGATAGAATCCGAGCCTCGCGAGAATCCGACAGCGTGATGATGACGTTCGGGCGCGCTCGGGTTAGCCGAGCAAGGCGGGAAGATCCGAGCCTGCTCGGACCCGTGTAAAAAACCTGAAGTTCGGGCGGGTTCGGATTCAGAGGAACCGAACCCGCTCATCTCTAATCTCTTTGTCCCCCTGTAATTTTACTGCATTTATGAACTCTGTTACTACCCACAGAGGACAGCTGCAGGAACATCACTCTCCTGGACTGAGACAGTAATGCGATTAACAAGGGAGACTGCACAAAGCACAAAGTACAGGCACTCATCCATAATATGTGCTCTACGAATGCATATGAATTGTTTTCTTTCTATTATTCGCCTCAATTAATGTCTCTCAGCTGCCAGCAGTGAAACCACATCACAGTCTGACTCATCCAATTCTCCACCACTGCTTTAAGTTCCATACTATTAATATACTGTCCTCGGTGCTGCACGGTGGCAGGTAATTGTGAACATTAGGCCACTCTGCCTTGGGTAGCACATTCTCTCTCTCCTTATTAACTTCTTTATTACTCCTGTGTAATGTTACCGCTCATGTTTGATTAGGTTTGCTGTCATCATGTGCGATCATGCTGTTTAAAGCTGCTTCCCTCTTGAGTATATTTCACTTTTCTTCTGAGAAGACAGGATCAGTCATTAGTCGTCTCTCTCTCTTTCCGACACAGGTCACGCGCAATCAGACGGATTCAATCCTCTGGTTTTACGGCAACGTTATTTGTTTTACGTCACTCAATACTTCTAATGGGGCCATAACATATTCACTTACTATGGTTTTATATCCAGCTGCAAATAATGCCGCTGTCAGGGGCTTCAGATCCTACGTGGTGTTTGGTACAGTTTTATGGTGACAGTAGCTACTGATGTTTATTTTGCATTCTGTATATGTATTTCAAAGAAACCTGGGCCTAGAAGGAATGTAGTCCGGAGTTCGGTGGCCATGCGGGATGTCAGCCGAACTCTGACTTTTTTTAAAGGGGCAATAATTACAAGGCTAAACCATTGCCCCTTTACAAAAACATCCGAGTTTGGCCAGCAACTCTCACGGACGCCGACCTCAGATTTTATTACATCCTGGCCCAAATGTTGGTAGGGATTACGGGGTCTTTTTTAGGAATGGAGAAGGGACAAATTGCTGGTAAAAAGTCTCAGGGGGAAATGTAATGTAATTTCCTGCAACTTGCAGGCACTGGAAAGATCGTGTTTAGTCTGCCCCATGTTTAAAAGTGCTGAAAATTTAAAAGACAAAACCAGACTGGTTTTGATCGCCATTTTAAAACATTAGGCAGATGAGGGGGTGTTGCCTAGCAGCCATCTTAGGCAGAAGTGTGGAGAGACAGCTCCTCTCCAAAACAGCTCAAACGGCCCTCTTTGCATCTACCTAGAGGTCCCACACCCGTCTATTTGCCCACCTGAAAGCGGCTGCCTTTTGCAGGGCTGCGGAGGGTCCCGCTCACTTAAGCCACGTCTTTCCGGGCTGCTGACAGACGGGACCTAGAGTTTTCCGGTCCCAGTCGCAGTGCCTGCTGCTAGCGGTTCCCGGAGTATACACCAGCGGCGAGAAGAGGCGAGAGCCCAGACCTCTACACACTGTGCTTGGGGGCTGACGGTCCGCGGTCCATTAGCGCTGAGGCGCTGAGTGTGCGTGAGGCTGCCGTTGAATCGCTGAGAAGGCAGGGGGTGGCTCGTAGACCACGGAGAGCCCAGCACCTGCAGAGGAGTCACAGCATACAGGGGCAGTCAGCTATATGGCAGGGGTTAGCAGCTAAATGTATATAGCTGCTGCCCTTCTATTGTTTCACTACTGCTGCTTCTCACTGTGCAGCACCTCTCCCTGCTTCTCCATATGCTGTTCATTGAGGAGTTTGTACTGTGATTGGGAGCATCCCTGGGAGCTTATATTTGGGACTCTAGTCTGGGACTGTTGTCTCTCCTTTAGGAGGGTGCTCATCCTGGGATTCCTGTATTTGTCTCCCCAATTTCTCTGGTGCTCTCAGTGCTACCACAGGGAGAGCGAAGACAGATACCCTGCTCTCACAGGTGTCCCATTATATCTTTTTTAGAACTCCTTTCCTACTACTCTGCTGCTCCTACTTATCGTATGAGCGCATACTCCACAGTGTTCCCACTGAGCCGCGGGATGCCTGCTGATTCATGAATATGTCCACGTTTTAAAGGTGGGGGGGATCGTGATGAATGACATCCTTTTCATCATATACAAGCCTTTTTTGTAATTATACCTGGAGATATGTGAGAATTTCATCCTAATAGCCTTATGCCGAGACGACGTGCTAGCAAATCTGCTGCGGCTACCAAAGTCATACGTCACCGCATACGTCACCTATAATGGCCTCTGACAGCTCGGAGGGTACTCATACCCCGGAGGCCAACTCTCCCTCTGTACAACCACAATCTCAATTGGTGAGTCCAGAGATCACTGAAATACTGAACCACCTCCCTACCCTCCCTACTAGATGGGACCTACAATAGGATTTACAATCTCTTAAACAGAGGATACAGGAGGCGGTCAAGATTCGGATGGACTCACTCCAAGCAGATTTAACTCAGGTGGGTCACTGTGTGGTTTCTCTTAAGGAGCACAAGGATTCGGTCGTCTCTAAATTATCCGATGTTGAGACAATGATTGACCGTCAGAATCGCTTTTTGATTGATAAGCAAATTAGGCTCGATGACCTGGACAATAGGGGGCATCGCAATAACTTGAAGGTCAGAGGTGTACCTGAGGACATCCCACAAGACGGCATAGTGGATGCCCTTACAAAATTTTTAATGAGCTATTGGGGTCGGACCCGAACGAGGAGATTAAGGTTGATCATGCTCACAGAGCTCTGCGTCCCAAGGGTCTACCATCAGAACGTCCTTGAGATATTATATGTCGCTTACACTTTTTCTCCATTAAGGAAACAATCATGCAACAAGCACGCCAAGCTGAGGATATTGACTTCAATGGGAACTCCTTCCAAATATTCCAAGACCTCTCTTGGCATACCTTGCAACAGCGATGACTGCTTCGTCCCCTAGTTTAGGAGCTTCACAAGAAGAATCTCAAATTCCGTTGGGGGTATCCCTTGAGCATTCACGTCTCTCATGATGGCATTTCCCATACAGTGCAGATGCCCACAGATGTCCCACCATTTTGTTTTCCCCCAGTTGCCCTGCCAAAATGGTTGGACCTCCCTCTTGAACCCACATTGCCTCAACCTCAACGAGAGAGATGGCAAACAGTTCATACCTCCAGGAGATGGAGAAGAAAATCTACGGAAGATGCTGACGTCTCCTGAGAAGGACTTACTTTATTTTGCTTTGTATCCTTAATATGTTTTTGTGTTTAGTCCTTCCTATTATTGGGGAACCGACTGGTATTCCTATAAATGTATACCATAGATGTCACCCTTGCGCGTCTAGAAAATTGTTGTTCTTTTTCTTTTTTGAATGTATCTAAGTCTAGCATACTTATAACCATAGTATTGCACTTTATACGTTGATAGATTTGTTTTTTCTCTCTCCTTCTCTCTTCCTATTCTTGCTATCACAGTATAACAGTTGATGTTTCCAGTTTGGTTTCTCACCAGTTTGTCGGTCATTCTCACATAGTCCTACTTATATTTGTATTGTTTGATATGCTTTCTGAATGTTATTTCCAGATCCCTTTCATGTTAGGGAATGTTTAGATGTCACAACTCACTTTCCCCCCCCCCCCTGAACTCCCCAGTTCTTTTCCCTGTTGTATATATGGAAGCTATGGACCCCATAGAGGTTTTCATAGCATCTTCTACAAGGTTTGTTCTGTCCAAGACTCCGTCTTGGCGGATTATACTTGTTCTTCTATGTATCTTCTGGTTACTATTGTGTTTAGTTAATTATTCTGCTATTTTCTCTGCCCTCCTCTTTTCTTTTCTTTCCACTCGGCCTGGGAGGGATGCTCTCTCAAAGTATGACGTCCCTACATGGTTTTCTAATGGCTAACTTAAAATTATTATCGAACAATGTGAAGGGCCTTAATGTGCTGAGAAATGTTCATGTCTGTTGCACACTCTAGACACAGATAGAATAGATATAGGGGTATATGCAATTGCGGTCGAATCGCGCCGTTTTTTCGTCCGTTTAAAAATTCGCCTGTACTCGACAGCCGCAGCCCTGCCGCCGGGACCATGAATTCACCATATGCAATGCAAAATGGATTCGACACTCCCCTTGGCGGATCACGGACCAATCGGCGAGTAGTGGGCGTCCTGAATTCGACTTCCCGCCGTTTGCAGCCCTTTATTAGGGCTTGTTTGCTGCGTGCTCAGCAGCCATTTTGTGAACCTGCAGAGAGGTGTGAGGAGGTGCAGAGCTACCAAATTGGTTGTTTGCTGTGGTATCGTTTGGACACCCAGCAGGCTTTATTCCAGGACAGACAGGAGGATACCTGTTACCCCGGAGGAGAGTCGTTTTTGGAGCGATTTCTACATTTGTAGGTAAGTACCACATGTGGATCTGGTGTTGCATGTATGTGTATGTGTAGTGGGGGTTGCCATGAGGTGTACATGGGGTGTTTGGGTATGTGTGCAGGTATGTGTATAGCTCCTGCTTGTTCTGCTGCATTTTTTTGTGGAGTTTTGTGTTTTGGGTAGTTTTTCACGTTTTTTTTCTTTCTTAAAAATACTTTTTGGGTCTTGCTTTTGCATTGGTGTACCTCCAGCATGTGCAGGAATGATTTTTGGCTCGTTTGGGCTGATTTTAGTGTGTGTCGGTATCAATGCGGTCGACATGTCGTGTCGTTTGTTTGTTAAAACCGTTTTTTTCCATTCTGTTTTAGCACTGGTGTACCTGCAGAATGTGCAGGGATGCTTTTTGACTAGTTTGGGGTGATTTGGAGCAAGTTTGTGTCATCCATGAGGTCGACATGTGGTGTCGTTTGTTTGCCAAACATGTTTTTTCCCTCCTATTTTAGCACTGGTGTACCTGCAGAATGTGCAGGGATGCTTTTTGACTAGTTTGGGGTGATTTGGAGCAAGTTTGTGTCATCCATGATGAGGTCGACATGTGGTGTCGTTTGTTTGCCAAACATGTTTTTTCCCTCCTATTTTAGCACTGGTCTACCTGCAGAATGTGCAGGGATGCTTTTTGACTAGTTTGGGGTGATTTGGAGCAAGTTTGTGTCATCCATGAGGTCGACATGTGGTGTCGGTTGTTTGCCAAACATGTTTTTCCCCTCCTATTTTAGCACTGGTGTACCTGCAGAATGTGCAGGGATGCTTTTTGACTAGTTTGGGGTGATTTGGAGCAAGTTTGTGTCATCCATGAGGTCGACATGTGGTGTCGGTTGTTTGCCAAACATGTTTTTTCCCTCCTATTTTAGCACTGGTGTACCTGCAGAATGTGCAGGGATGCTTTTTGACTAGTTTGGGGTGATTTGGAGCAAGTTTGTGTCATCCATGAGGTCGACATGTGGTGTCGGTTGTTTGCCAAACATGTTTTTTCCCTCCTATTTTAGCACTGGTGTACCTGCAGAATGTGCAGGGATGCTTTTTGACTAGTTTGTGGTGACTGTCAGCCATTTTGTGTGTGTCAGCCATTTTGTGTGTGTCAGCCATTTTGTGTTAGCACTGGTTGACTTCCAGTATGTGCAGGGATGCTTTAACGGGGGATTTGTTTTTTTTTTTCTTTTCTATTTTTCATTATTTTTTTTTTATTTTTTTTTGGAGTTTGGTCCTGCTTGAGAACTGGGGTCCCAGCTAGAGATGAGCGGGTTCGGTTTCTCTGAATCCGAACCCGCCCGAACTTCATGTTTTTTTACACGGGTCCGAGCGACTCGGATCTTCCCGCCTTGCTCGGTTAACCCGAGCGCGCACGAACGTCATCATCACACTGTCGGATTCTCGCGAGGCTCGGATTCTATCGCAAGACTCGGATTCTATATAAGGAGCCGCGCGTCGCCGCCATTTTCACACGTGCATTGAGATTGATAGGGAGAGGACGTGGCTGGCGTCCTCTCCGTTTAGAAATTAAAATAGGAGAGTGAGAGTGAGACACGTTCATTACTATACTTACTGGAGCTTAGGAGGAGTTATTATATTATACTACTAGTGACTGATGACCAGTGACCTGACCACCAGTGCAGTTTTATAATTTATTAATATTTAAATAATAATCCGTTCTGTTCTTGTTCTCTGCCTGAAAAAAACGATACACAGCTTAATTGTGGGGGAGACTGGGGAGCAGTTATAGGTTATAGCAGGAGCCAGGAGCACATATTAAACAGTGCACACTTTTGCTGCCAGAGAGAGACTAGTGCCACTGCCAGTGTGACTGACCACTGTGACCAGTGACCTGACCACACTGACCACCAGTACTATAGTACTATATTTATTGATTGTCTGCCTGAAAAAGTACACTCGTCGTGGACTCGTGTGACTTGTGTGGTGTTTTTTTCTTCTTTAAAAAACTCATTCTGCTGACAGACAGTGTCCAGCAGGTCCGTCATTAATATCTGACTGTGCTCACACAGCTTAATTGTGGGGGAGACTGGGGAGCAGTTATAGGTTATAGCAGGAGCCAGGAGTACATATTAAACAGTGCACACTTTTGCTGCCAGAGAGAGACTAGTGCCACTGCCAGTGTGACTGACCACTGTGACCAGTGACCTGACCACACTGACCACCAGTACTATAGTACTATATTTATTGATTGTCTGCCTGAAAAAGTACACTCGTCGTGGACTCGTGTGACTTGTGTGGTGTTTTTTTCTTCTTTAAAAAACTCATTCTGCTGACAGACAGTGTCCAGCAGGTCCGTCATTAATATCTGACTGTGCTCACACAGCTTAATTGTGGGGGAGACTGGGGAGCAGTTATAGGTTATAGCAGGAGCCAGGAGTACATATTAAACAGTGCACACTTTTGCTGCCAGAGAGAGACTAGTGCCACTGCCAGTGTGACTGACCACTGTGATCAGTGACCTGACCACACTGACCACCAGTACTATAGTACTATATTTATTGATTGTCTGCCTGAAAAAGTACATTCGTCGTGGACTCGTGTGACTTGTGTGGTGTTTTTTTCTTCTTTAAAAAACTCATTCTGCTGACAGACAGTGTCCAGCAGGTCCGTCATTAATATCTGACTGTGCTCACACAGCTTAATTGTGGGGGAGACTGGGGAGCAGTTATAGGTTATAGCAGGAGCCAGGAGTACATATTAAACAGTGCACACTTTTGCTGCCAGAGAGAGACTAGTGCCACTGCCAGTGTGACTGACCACTGTGACCAGTGACCTGACCACACTGACCACCAGTACTATAGTACTATATTTATTGATTGTCTGCCTGAAAAAGTACACTCGTCGTGGACTCGTGTGACTTGTGTGGTGTTTTTTTCTTCTTTAAAAAACTCATTCTGCTGACAGACAGTGTCCAGCAGGTCCGTCATTATATAATATTATATACCTGTCCGGCTGCAGTAGTGATATATTTTTTATATCATTATTTATCATCCAGTCTATACTAGCAGTAGACACAGTACGGTAGTTCACGGCTGTAGCTACCTCTGTGTCGGCACTCGGCAGTCCATCCATAATTGTATACCACCTACCCGTGGTTTTTTTTTTCTTTCTTCTTTATACATACTACATCTCATTATCAACCAGTCTATATTAGCAGCTAGTATCTAGCTAGTATTATTAGCTAGTACTATTATTATTAGCTAGTATTAGTACTAGTATTATTAGCTAGTACTAGTATCCATCCATCTCCATTGTTTACCTGAGGTGCCTTTTAGTTGTGCCTATTAAAATATGGAGAACAAAAATGTTGAGGTTCCAAAATTAGGGAAAGATCAAGATCCACTTCCACCTCGTGCTGAAGCTGCTGCCACTAGTCATGGCCGAGACGATGAAATGCCAGCAACGTCGTCTGCCAAGGCCGATGCCCAATGGCATAGTACAGAGCATGTCAAATCCAAAACACCAAATATCAGTAAAAAAAGGACTCCAAAACCTAAAATAAAATTGTCGGAGGAGAAGCGTAAACTTGCCAATATGCCATTTACCACACGGAGTGGCAAGGAACGGCTGAGGCCCTGGCCTATGTTCATGGCTAGTGGTTCAGCTTCACATGAGGATGGAAGCACTCAGCCTCCCGCTAGAAAAATGAAAAGACTCAAGCTGGCAAAAGCAGTAGCACCGCAAAGAACTGTGCGTTCTTCGAAATCCCAAATCCACAAGGAGAGTCCAATTGTGTCGGTTGCGATGCCTGACCTTCCCAACACTGGACGTGAAGAGCATGCGCCTTCCACCATTTGCACGCCCCCTGCAAGTGCTGGAAGGAGCACCCGCAGTCCAGTTCCTGATAGTCAGATTGAAGATGTCAGTGTTGAAGTACACCAGGATGAGGAGGATATGGGTGTTGCTGGCGCTGGGGAGGAAATTGACCAGGAGGATTCTGATGGTGAGGTGGTTTGTTTAAGTCAGGCACCCGGGGAGACACCTGTTGTCCGTGGGAGGAATATGGCCGTTGACATGCCTGGTGAAAATACCAAAAAAATCAGCTCTTCGGTGTGGAGGTATTTCAACAGAAATGCGGACAACAGGTGTCAAGCCGTGTGTTGCCTTTGTCAAGCTGTAATAAGTAGGGGTAAGGACGTTAACCACCTCGGAACATCCTCCCTTATACGTCACCTGCAGCGCATTCATAATAAGTCAGTGACAAGTTCAAAAACTTTGGGTGACAGCGGAAGCAGTCCACTGACCAGTAAATCCCTTCCTCTTGTAACCAAGCTCCCGCAAACCACCCCACCAACTCCCTCAGTGTCAATTTCCTCCTTCCCCAGGAATGCCAATAGTCCTGCAGGCCATGTCACTGGCAATTCTGACGATTCCTCTCCTGCCTGGGATTCCTCCGATGCATCCTTGCGTGTAACGCCTACTGCTGCTGGCGCTGCTGTTGTTGCTGCTGGGAGTCGATGGTCATCCCAGAGGGGAAGTCGTAAGCCCACTTGTACTACTTCCAGTAAACAATTGACTGTCCAACAGTCCTTTGCGAGGAAGATGAAATATCACAGCAGTCATCCTGCTGCAAAGCGGATAACTGAGGCCTTGACAACTATGTTGGTGTTAGACGTGCGTCCGGTATCCGCCGTTAGTTCACAGGGAACTAGACAATTTATTGAGGCAGTGTGCCCCCGTTACCAAATACCATCTAGGTTCCACTTCTCTAGGCAGGCGATACCGAGAATGTACACGGACGTCAGAAAAAGACTCACCAGTGTCCTAAAAAATGCAGTTGTACCCAATGTCCACTTAACCACGGACATGTGGACAAGTGGAGCAGGGCAGGGTCAGGACTATATGACTGTGACAGCCCACTGGGTAGATGTATGGACTCCCGCCGCAAGAACAGCAGCGGCGGCACCAGTAGCAGCATCTCGCAAACGCAAACTCTTTCCTAGGCAGGCTACGCTTTGTATCACCGGTTTCCAGAATACGCACACAGCTGAAAACCTCTTACGGCAACTGAGGAAGATCATCGCGGAATGGCTTACCCCAATTGGACTCTCCTGTGGATTTGTGGCATCGGACAACGCCAGCAATATTGTGTGTGCATTAAATATGGGCAAATTCCAGCACGTCCCATGTTTTGCACATACCTTGAATTTGGTGGTGCAGAATTTTTTAAAAAACGACAGGGGCGTGCAAGAGATGCTGTCGGTGGCCAGAAGAATTGCGGGACACTTTCGGCGTACAGGCACCACGTACAGAAGACTGGAGCAACACCAAAAACGCCTGAACCTGCCCTGCCATCATCTGAAGCAAGAAGTGGTAACGAGGTGGAATTCAACCCTCTATATGCTTCAGAGGTTGGAGGAGCAGCAAAAGGCCATTCAAGCCTATACATCTGACCTCGATATAGGAGGTGGAATGCACCTGTCTCAAGCGCAGTGGAGAATGATTTCAACGTTGTGCAAGGTTCTGATGCCCTTTGAACTTGCCACACGTGAAGTCAGTTCAGACACTGCCAGCATGAGTCAGGTCATTCCCCTCATCAGGCTTTTGCAGAAGAAGCTGGAGACATTGAAGGAGGAGCTAACACGGAGCGATTCCGCTAGGCATGTGGGACTTGTGGATGGAGCCCTTAATTCGCTTAACCAGGATTCACGGGTGGTCAATCTGTTGAAATCAGAGCACTACATTTTGGCCACCGTTCTCGATCCTAGATTTAAAACCTACCTTGGATCTCTCTTTCCGGCAGACACAAGTCTGCTGGGGTTGAAAGACCTGCTGGTGAGAAAATTGTCAAGTCAAGCGGAACGCGACCTGTCAACATCTCCTCCTTCACATTCTCCCGCAACTGGGGGTGCGAGGAAAAGGCTCAGAATTCCGAGCCCACCCGCTGGCGGTGATGCAGGGCAGTCTGGAGCGACTGCTGATGCTGACATCTGGTCCGGACTGAAGGACCTGACAACAATTACGGACATGTCGTCTACTGTCACTGCATATGACTCTCTCACCATTGAAAGAATGGTGGAGGATTATATGAGTGACCGCATCCAAGTAGGCACGTCACACAGTCCGTACTTATACTGGCAGGAAAAAGAGGCAATTTGGAGGCCCTTGCACAAACTGGCTTTATTCTACCTAAGTTGCCCTCCCACAAGTGTGTACTCCGAAAGAGTGTTTAGTGCCGCCGCTCACCTTGTCAGCAATCGGCGTACGAGGTTACATCCAGAAAATGTGGAGAAGATGATGTTCATTAAAATGAATTATAATCAATTCCTCCGCGGAGACATTGACCAGCAGCAATTGCCTCCACAAAGTACACAGGGAGCTGAGATGGTGGATTCCAGTGGGGACGAATTGATAATCTGTGAGGAGGGGGATGTACACGGTGATATATCGGAGGATGATGATGAGGTGGACATCTTGCCTCTGTAGAGCCAGTTTGTGCAAGGAGAGATTAATTGCTTCTTTTTTGGGGGGGGTCCAAACCAACCCGTCATATCAGTCACAGTCGTGTGGCAGACCCTGTCACTGAAATGATGGGTTGGTTAAAGTGTGCATGTCCTGTTTTGTTTATACAACATAAGGGTGGGTGGGAGGGCCCAAGGACAATTCCATCTTGCACCTCTTTTTTCTTTTATTTTTCTTTGCGTCATGTGCTGTTTGGGGAGGGTTTTTTGGAAGGGACATCCTGCGTGACACTGCAGTGCCACTCCTAAATGGGCCCGGTGTTTGTGTCGGCCACTAGGGTCGCTAATCTTACTCACACAGTCAGCTACCTCATTGCGCCTCTTTTTTTCTTTGCGTCATGTGCTGATTGGGGAGGGTTTTTTGGAAGGGACATCCTGCGTGACACTGCAGTGCCACTCCTAAATGGGCCCGGTGTTTGTGTCGGCCACTAGGGTCGCTAATCTTACTCACACAGTCAGCTACCTCATTGCGCCTCTTTTTTTCTTTGCGTCATGTGCTGATTGGGGAGGGTTTTTTGGAAGGGACATCCTGCGTGACACTGCAGTGCCACTCCTAAATGGGCCCGGTGTTTGTGTCGGCCACTAGGGTCGCTAATCTTACTCACACAGTCAGCTACCTCATTGCGCCTCTTTTTTTCTTTGCGTCATGTGCTGATTGGGGAGGGTTTTTTGGAAGGGACATCCTGCGTGACACTGCAGTGCCACTCCTAAATGGGCCCGGTGTTTGTGTCGGCCACTAGGGTCGCTAATCTTACTCACACAGTCAGCTACCTCATTGCGCCTCTTTTTTTCTTTGCGTCATGTGCTGATTGGGGAGGGTTTTTTGGAAGGGACATCCTGCGTGACACTGCAGTGCCACTCCTAAATGGGCCCGGTGTTTGTGTCGGCCACTAGGGTCGCTAATCTTACTCACACAGTCAGCTACCTCATTGCGCCTCTTTTTTTCTTTGCGTCATGTGCTGATTGGGGAGGGTTTTTTGGAAGGGACATCCTGCGTGACACTGCAGTGCCACTCCTAAATGGGCCCGGTGTTTGTGTCGGCCACTAGGGTCGCTAATCTTACTCACACAGTCAGCTACCTCATTGCGCCTCTTTTTTTCTTTGCGTCATGTGCTGATTGGGGAGGGTTTTTTGGAAGGGACATCCTGCGTGACACTGCAGTGCCACTCCTAAATGGGCCCGGTGTTTGTGTCGGCCACTAGGGTCGCTTATCTTACTCACACAGTCAGCTACCTCATTGCGCCTCTTTTTTTCTTTGCGTCATGTGCTGATTGGGGAGGGTTTTTTGGAAGGGACATCCTGCGTGACACTGCAGTGCCACTCCTAGATGGGCCAGGTGTTTGTGTCGGCCACTAGTGTCGCTTAGCTTAGTCATCCAGCGACCTTGGTGCAAATTTTAGGACTAAAAATAATATTGTGAGGTGTGAGGTATTCAGAATAGACTGAAAATGAGTGGAAATTATGGTTTTTGAGGTTAATAATAATATGGGATCAAAATGACCCCCAAATTCTATGATTTAAGCTGTTTTTTAGTGTTTTTTAAAAAAAACACCCGAATCCAAAACACACCCGAATCCGACAAAAAAAATTCGGTGAGGTTTTGCCAAAACGCGGTCGAACCCAAAACACGGCCGCGGAACCGAACCCAAAACCAAAACACAAAACCCGAAAAATTTCAGGCGCTCATCTCTACTCCTGGATAACAGCACCTTGGTATAAAACCTGTGTTAAGAACAGTGGCTATGTCCACCTGAAATGGATTACCCCCAGTTTGAGGGTGCTTTGAGCTGGTGATGTGAGTTTATTTTCATTTAATATTACACTAGGAGGTGCTGTTCTCACTTCTATTACAGATAAATGTGGAGGCCGGTGGAACAACGGCCTTTTAGAGATAAGCCACCACCCTTCAAAAGGGAAGTGTACACTGACAATACTTGTGTGGACAATCACGTAACCCTGGGACTTGTTTACATTATTCTCTATTTTTTTGGAAATCGGATATAGCATCCCATACCACCATTGTTTTCTATCTATCTATCTATCTATCTATCTATCTATCTATCTATCCTCTGAAAAGTGTGTGCTGGTGGTGGTGGTGGTGGTGGTGGTTTGGGGGGGGGGGGGGGGGGAGGGGCAGTAGAAAGAAGTTTTGCCTAGGGTGCCATGAAGTCTTACACCGGCCCTGGACGCAGGACAGAAGAAGCCGCGTGGACCCAGATATACTGAGGCGGAAAACTGTGCCCTAGTGGATGGCGTCGACAGGTCCTACGAAGTTCTGTATGGACAAAGGGCACAGACCACAGCAGCAAAGACTAAACGAAACATCTGGGATGCCATCGCGAACCAAGTCACTGCAGTATCTGGAAACCGCCGGAGCACCAGAAACTGCATGAAGCGGTACAGTGATTGCCGCAGACAGACCAAAAAGAAGATGGGGATTCAGCGCCGACATGAGAACGCTACGGGAGGTGGCCCGGCTCTCAATCTGAAGTGGCTACCCTGGGAGGAAGTTATTAAAAGGCGCATGAACCCTGCCATGGTCCAAGGAGTTCACGGAGGTGTGGACTCCAGCCGTCCTGCTGGCTTTCCCGAGGAGGAAGAACCGCCCAGAAGACGGAAGAAGGCGGGAGACAAGCAGTCCAAAAGGAGGCCTGATGGTAAGAGTACATTCAGATGAGCTGTACGAAAAAAAATTTTTTTTTTAAATTTGCTAATGTTTTTTTATTTTTTTCAGACACGCCTGCCCAGAAGACATCAACTGTGCGCAGGACATCGCCAGCGCGCGGACCAATACCTGCGCAGCAGGCATCGACAGCAGCGCGCGGACCACCACCTGCGCAGCAAGCATCAGGAGCGCACAAATCATCACATGTGCGCCACACATCGTCATCGCGCAGTAAGTCACCTGTGCGCCAGACGACGTCAGCTCGCAGACCATCACCTGCGTGCCAGACATCAGCGCACAGAACGTCACCTGTGCGCCAGACACCGTTGGCGACCACACCACAAGATGGGCGCCAAACTACAGCTCCTGCGCGCAGTTCATCACCAGATCGTCATATCTCCTGGAGCTCTGGGACTGTGACCGAAGAGCCTCAACAAGACATTACCCTTGTGGACCCATCACCCGAGCTGTTTGAGTCTACAGGGTTAACGGACGAGACTTTTATTGGGTTTGAAGACAGCCGTGCAGAAGTATCCAGCCAGACCCATGAAAAGTCTCCAGAAATGAGGACAAGTGAAGCTCCGGGAGCAGCGGCATCACAGGATGGAGAAGGTTTGTATTTAATTTTTGGGGGTGTGGTGTGGGGGGTGCACCAGTTTTGTATAGTTTATTAACTTTAATTTTTTTTTCTTTTGCAAACAGTGGTGCCACGGACCAGCAGCGGATTTGCTTCGGGGATTGGTTCCTACTACAGGCCGGATCTCATACAGGATTCGTCAGAGGATGACGAGGTGGAAGTGCAGCAGCCTGCAGTTTCTACATCCCTGTGTGAGTAAATATCGAATTGTGAGCCTTCAAACAAATGTATGTTGAATGTGTATAATAATTTCTAATTTTCTTTACAGCTGCACAAATGCAATTGGTGGCAGACGTCCAGGAAGGGCAGGATCCCTCAAATGTTCGGAGGGTAAACAACCTGGCAGCAGAGATGAATGTCAGCCAGGATAGTTTTCGGGTTGTCGTAGGAAGCAGACTGTACGCCATTGAGAGGACAATGGATAAGATGGCAAACGGTCTGCTTGAAATGCAGAAGACTCATGCCGACAGTGCGGCCGAAATACTAAAGACCAGAAGAGAAGATCATAGGGAAACTATGGACATCCTTCACATTCTGGCCAAATCCATCAGCCGGCTGGTGGATAACACATCATGCCTGGCACACAGCAATGACAACATATCGGAGAGCCATCGACAATCCTCATCCAGCCAACAGATGATCGCAACCACACTGCGGATGATCTATGATAAACTCCCAGAACCAGCTCATCAACACGCTGGTGATCCACCAATTCCGCCATCAAGAGCCACAAGGACGCCTCCTTCCCTTCCTACACTACCATCCTGGTCTAGACGGTCACAGATGTACCAAGGACATACAGGGATGCACCCCACCCACCAGATGCCTCCACCACCGGCCGCAACATCTACAGCCGCACAGGCCCCGAGGCCTAGTCAACCCACTACCCAGCCTCCCAGGACATCGACGCCCCATCAGGAGGAAGACCAGGATCCGGACAGACTTCCACCATAAGCCCGGTCGTATTGTTTTATTTACTGTTATGTTTTTCATGTATCCCTTTCTCCCCCTCCCATTAGTTTTTTTTTTTTCTTACTATTGTTTTATATGTGTTGGGCTCCCCCACCCGTGACCGGGTACTACCAAGGAGCTTTATGTGTAGGCATACATGCGCGGGCATGTATGCGCCTGCGGGCGCGTGTGGTAACGGATGAAAGCTCCTTGTGGCTAAATGTATGATGGGCCAAAGAGCTATTCTGATACCACTCTTTTACCCAAAAAATACTTTTTGTAATGGTGTACAATATTCTTTCACTGTTGTGTGAATTTACTATTCACTAGTGTTTGTTTTTGGCTTATTCATAGGAAAATTTAAGTGGACGGCATAGTTCGTGTTGTGCGTACCAAGGTGAGTAGAGCCATGTTTCAATGTATATATTCAAGAAACTATTGACCGCCTGCCTTTGTTGAACCACACAGCCCAGCAATGGGTCATGCTGGGCTGTGTGGTTCCACAAATGCAAGCGTGTCAAAGTGATGACCACTGACACCACTCTGCCACGCCTGCCTTTGTGGAACCACACAGCCCAGCAATGGGTCATGCTGGGCTGTGTGGTTCCACAAAAGCAAGCATGTCAAAGTGATGACCACTGACACCACTTTGCCACGCCTGCCTTTGTGGAACCACACAGCCCAGCAATGGGTCATGCTGGGCTGTGTGGTTCCACAAATGTTCTTGGAGAAAGGAACGAACATGACATTAGTGTCTTTACTTAATATTTTTTTTTCCCCACAGATATCTTTCTACACAAGAAAGAATGTAAAGAAGAACAAACTACTTTTTTTGTTTAATTACCTTTCAATTTTTTATTTCAAAAATCAAATACAATTTTTCTTCAATAAAGTTTTAAAATGAGAAGTTTTCTGTGGTTTTTATTTCAATTATTAGTAAATACAATGTTAAATATGACATGCAGTGGAATTGTGTTAGGTCGCCCATGGTACAGCAGGGGAACAGTTGTGTCCCTCTTCATCCATGAGGATTCAAGCCACTTGGGAAGGATACTCCGCAAGACCTGTGGAAGAGAATAGTATGAGATTCCAGCCAGTGGTAGTGTCACCCTTCTATGGAAAAGGAAAAGGTACAAGCAACACGACACAAGCAGGTTACAGCGGGCACAAATGCAACCCTCCGGCACTTGCGTAACTACACATCCAAACATTCCTTGACACACATGTGTAAGCATTAGGGCATGATTGGATGTGCAGTTTGGCAAATGCCGGAGGGCTGCACTTTGGACATGCTGGGGTGACTTTGGACAAGAGGGAGTTTTGGGCAATACATCTCACCTGAGCGGGGTTGTCTGCTACATGGCGGAGGTTCAGGTCCACATCACAAGTAGGTCACCCATGGAACATCAGGGGAAATGTCGTGTCTCTTCACATCCACGCCACTTGGGAAGGATACTCCGCAAGACCTGTGGCAGAGAATAGTATGAGGTTCCAGGTATTGGAAATAGCATCACCCTGGTACGGAAAAGAAGAGGTACAAGCAACACGACACAATCAGGTTACAGCGGCCCCAAATGCAACCCTCCGGCACTTGCGTAACTAAACATCCAAACATTCCCTGACACACATGTGTAAGCATCAGGGCATGATTGGATATGCAGTTTGGCAAATGCCGGAGGGCTGCACTTTGGACATGCTGGGGTGACTTTGGACAAGAGGGAGTTTTGGGCAATACATCTCACCTGAGCGGGGTTGTCTGCTACATGGCGGAGGTTCAGGTCCACATCACAAGTAGGTCACCCATGGAACATCAGGGGAAATGTCGTGTCTCTTCACATCCACGCCACTTGGGAAGGATACTCCGCAAGACCTGTGGCAGAGAATAGTATGAGGTTCCAGGTATTGGAAATAGCGTCACCCTTCTAGGAAAAGACAAGGTACAAGCGACACTTTGACACAAGCAGGTAACAGTGGCCTTTGTCCCAAATGCAACCCTCCGGCACTTGAGAAACTACACATCCAAGCATGCCCTGACACAGCGTAAGCATTCCTGTCAGGGCATGATTGGATGTGCATTTTTACAAATGCTGGGGGGGCTGCAATTGGGTCACGCCGGGATGACTTTGGACAAGAGGGATTTTTGGGCAATACATCTCACCTGAGCGGGGTTGTCTGATACATGGCGGAGGGTCAGGTCCACATCACAAGTAGGTCACCCATGGAACATCAGGGGAAATGTCGTGTCTCTTCACATCCACGCCACTTGGGAAGGATACTCCGCAAGACCTGTGGAAGAAAATAATATGAGGTTCCAGGTATTGGAAATAGTGTCACCCTGGTACGGAAAAGAAGAAGTACAAGCAACACGACACAATCAGGTTACAGCGGCCCCAAATGCAACCCTCCGGCACTTGCGTAACTAAACATCCAAACATTCCCTGACACACATGTGTAAGCATCAGGGCATGATTGGATATGCAGTTTGGCAAATGCCGGAGGGCTGCACTTTGGACATGCTGGGGTGACTTTGGACAAGAGGGAGTTTTGGGCAATACATCTCACCTGAGCGGGGTTGTCTGCTACATGGCGGAGGTTCAGGTCCACATCACAAGTAGGTCACCCATGGAACATCAGGGGAAATGTCGTGTCTCTTCACATCCACGCCACTTGGGAAGGATACTCCGCAAGACCTGTGGCAGAGAATAGTATGAGGTTCCAGATATTGGAAATAGCGTCACCCTTCTAGGAAAAGACAAGGTACAAGCGACACTTTGACACAAGCAGGTAACAGTGGCCTTTGTCCCAAATGCAACCCTCCGGCACTTGAGAAACTACACATCCAAGCATGCCCTGACACAGCGTAAGCATTCCTGTCAGGGCATGATTGGATGTGCATTTTTGCAAATGCTGGGGGGCTGCAATTGGGTCACGCCAGGATGACTTTGGACAAGAGGGATTTTTGGGCAATACATCTCACCTGAGCGGGGTTGTCTTCTACATGGCGGAGGTTCAGGTCCACATCACAAGTAGGTCGCCCATGGAACATCAGGGGAAATGTCGTGTCTCTTCACATCCACGCCACTTGGGAAGGATACTCCGCAAGACCTGTGGAAGAGAATAGTATGAGATTCCAGCTAGTGGTAGTGTCACCCTTCTATGGAAAAGGAAAAGGTACAAGCAACACGACACAAGCAGGTTACAGCGGGCCCAAATGCAACCCTCCGGCACTTGCGTCACTACACATCCAAACATTCCCTGACACACATGTGTAAGCATCAGGGCATGATTGGATGTGCAGTTTGGCAATTGCCGGAGGCCTGCACTTTGGACATGCCGGGGTGACTTTTTACAAGAGGGAGTTTTGGGCAATTCATCTCACCTGAGCGGGGTTGTCTGCTACATGGCGGAGGGTCAGGTCCACATCACAAGTAGGTCGCCCATGGTAGAGTTGGATAAAATGGTCCAATATTTGCAGCAACCCAACAACAGGAGAAAACAGGGGGTAACGATTTGTCAACAGGACAAAACAGGCCTGGGAATGCACATCAACAGGACGTCAAACTCTGAAATACATAAATAAAGATGTTTTTTTTTAGAATATTACAATCTCAGTTTACACGATAATACAAATGTCATAAATATACTCACAGGCAACAGAAAAAAATGTTTGTATCACTGCCTGTTGGGAATCCTCTCCTTCGTCCATACCCACCGGTAGAGCAGAAGAACGGTTACCGCGTCGGAAAGCACTGCAACGAAGAGTCACCGGCAAACGGTTTGCAACACATATGTTGTGTAAAATACAACATGCATTTACCATGCCGCAAACCTTCGCCGGTGAGTACAAAAGAGCACCGCCGGAAGTGTCTAAACATCGAAACCGGCTTTTAAGTACACCGAAGGCACGTTCAATTATTTGCCTCGATGCAATGTGTGTCTCTTGGTAACGTTTTTGTGCTCTACCAACAGGATTAGACAATGGGGTCAAGAGCCACGATTTGTTGGGATAACCCGCATCGCCTATAGAAAAGAAAAAAAATGGTAGGTAATCTAAAAAAAAAAAAATTATTGTAATAATAAAAAAAATAAAAACAATTATTAAAATACATACCTAACAGCCAGCCACCAGGCATGTTTCCTGTTTCGAACTTGTCAAACAGCGATGACTGGCTTAGGATGAAGGAGTCGTGAGACGATCCAGGAAATCCCACAAAAATATTTAAAAATCTCATGTTGACATCACAGACCGCCTGTACATTCAAGGAATGGAAATGTTTTCGGTTCCGAAAACATTCTTCCGAATTACGTGGCGGTCTGATCTGCACGTGGGTACAGTCAATCGTGCCCAGCACATTGGGAAATTTGTATTTGGTGAAAAAGCCTAATTTGATCTCTCGACATTCGCTTTCCGTCTCTGGAAATGTGATGTACTGGATCGTCAATTTGCAGAAAGCCCTAATGACCTGGGTTATACAGCGCGACAGTGTCGACTGTGAAAAACCGCATGTTTGAGACAGTGTAGGCTGGAATGTGCCTAACGCCAAAAAATGTAACGTACCCAGCAGTTTCTGGAAACCGCTGACTGCACGATTCGTCCGTACCCGAGGTTCCAGGTCGGCCTCCAACAGAGCGTACAGCGAATATATGTCGCGAGTCGATAAGCGATAATTTTGAATCACCTCGAACTCGCTGAGATCCTCCAGTTCACGCCTAGTGCGATATTGGCGTGGACGTGGAAATGAAACCCGCAATACTGGCTCACCCAATGCAGACATCTGCTGACTTTGATCCTGATGTTCAGCAGTCCTTTCTTCCTCCATGCTTGCAACCAGCATGAACATCACAATCTGGTCAGAAAAAGGCTCCATTATTGTAGTCAGTACAAAAATAGGAATGAGTTTTAAAACGCAGGAATTGTCCTAAAAAAACGATTCCACAATAGAGCTGACTGAAATAGCTCCTTCTCCCTAGTCTCAAAAAACCGGGAGTGAGGAGATAGGAGGGGCTTTGCAGAAGTGTATCCTGGGTAAAACTGTGGAATCATGGGTACATTTCCCTCAGCAGAGTGAAGAAAAAAATATTCTTTTAAAAAATCAATTAAATAATACTTGTGAGTCAAAAAAAGACAAACCAAGTAGATAATCCCTTCAAATATAAATAGATATGCTATTAGCAATACAAAAAGCAAAAAAAAAATCATTTATTAAATTTTTTTTATTAGATCCCGCCAGCAAAGTGAGGCGGACTGAAAATGTCGAATTTGCGGTCGAAAAGCACTGTTGTCGAATCGTCATTTTTCAATTGAATATACTTTTGTCGAAAAGCCGCATTTTGACCATTGCAGACATGTCGAATTTTGAAAAAGTCGATTTGCTAAAAGTCGAATCTAAAACGGCAGGTATTTTGACGAAAAGTACTGTATTGCATTGTCGAATCCAATTCGACATGGTTTTTTGGTCGAATATGTCCCGTTTTTCGACTTTCTCGTCAATTCGACCGCAATTGCATATACCCCATAGCATTTCTACAGGAGACTCATTTTAAAAAGGGCTTTGCTCCACGTTTGTCTTCTCGGTACTATCCTACTGGGTATTTCAATAACTTTTCAGGTGTCAAAGCCATGGGGGTTGCTATTCTTTTATCCAAATGTATCCAGCTTTCTGATGTACAATTAGTCTCGACTGGTGATGGAAGGGGTCTGTTAGTAAAGGTGACCATTGCATCGCAACGTTATACCTTTGTCAACCTTTATATGCCTAACACCGGTTCAACTCAATTTCTACGTAAATCCTTGGCATTTATTGAGTCTCGTATTGAAGGGATCCTGGTAGTTAGTGGAGATTTTAATTGGACCCTTGAACCGCTCTTAGACATGTCTACCGGGGCTCCTCGAGCTTCGTTTTGAGAGGCGCGACAATTTAGGGAAATTTTACATGAAATTCAGTTAGTTGATTCCTGGAGGTTATTACACCCTGCAGAGAAAGATTATACATTTTTTTTCCTCCCCGCATGGGTCCTATTCACGTATTGACTCTTTTTGTATAACTCACTCCCACCTGGATGTACTGCTCGAGGCAACCATTGGTCAAATTATGGGTTCAGACCATGCTCCTATAACTGTTACTTTGCATAATGCTTATGCGAGGCCTCGACAATGGCATTGGAGATTGAATGAGCAACTCCTGACAGATTCTCATTATAAAGCACAACTTTTGGGCTTTATAGACGATTATGTTACAGCCAATGTCACAGCCGATGTCTCTCCAATTACGATCTGGGAATCCCACAAATGTGTTGTCCATAGCCGTTGCATCCAACTGGAAACATATCTTAAGAAACAGAAAATAGAATGCAGAGAAGACCTTTTGACTAAAATCAAAGCTCTAGAACTGGTCCACAAAACCTCTGGAGATTCGGTTGTCTTTGTTCAATTACAAAATGATAGAACGTCCCTAAATTCTTTACTTAATGATGGGGTTAAAAGAGCATATAGGAGGTGCAGACATACCTACTTTAGATGGGGTAATAAACCTGGAAAGTTGCTGGTGAGCTCCCTCCGAGCACAGAGAACTTTTATGTACATACAAAAAGTGAAAGATTCCTCTGTAATTATTCATGCTACGGACAAGAAGATTGCCTCCGTTTTCCATGAGTATTACTGTGAACTCTATAATATTACTCGGACCCGTACGGATTCACTTACTGCGGCCCACAAGGCAGATATCCTGCAGTTCCTTGACGATATTGATTTCCCCTCTCTTCCTGAGGCGGTGACAACCTTCTGGCGGCCATTACTAATCCGATAATCTCCCTACCAAATTTGATAAAGGAATTCCACCGTTTTAATTCTCTCTCTAATTTTAAGATTAACTACTCCAAGTCTGTGGCCCAGAATGTCACCGCATCGGATGAGACGGTTGAGACTCTTTCCAAATCGTTCTCCTTTAGGTGAACCTCTTCACATCTCCAATATTTAGGGATTCAGATACCCAATAAACTTACTAAACTATTTGATCTAAACTTCGCCCCAATGCTTAAGAAGATAAAGATTGATCTGTCCCATAGGTTTCCGCAGAGGATCTCGTGCTTTGGTCGGATTAATGTCGTAAAAATGAATGTACTCCATAGGTTTCTTTATTTATTTCAAACGATCCTAATACTCCTTTCACCACAATTTCTTTCCGCTTTGCACAACACTTTCCATGAATACATGTGGGAGGGAGGAAACCTAGGTTCAAACATCAGACTCTCTTTAGGCGTAAATCCCAAGGGGGTAGGCAGTTATCGATGTTCTCTGCCTATTACCAAGCATCCATGCTAAGCAGGATATTGGAATGGATGAGAAATTCAGATGAAAAGCAGTGGGTTTCAATTGAATCACTCTCCACCAACTTCCATTTGAATCTGGTACCCTGGTTGTCAAAAGTGAGACATAGCGATCACCCAACTGTAGGCTCTATTCTATTGATGTGGAAGAGGTTGTGAGAGAAGCTAAGTATCCCAGCTGATTCCCGTTGTTCATAATCCCGCATTCCCATCGGGTACTGTAGAAAAGGCCGCTGCTCCTTGGAAATTGGTGGGGGTTACTAGGATTTATAACTTAATTCAGGGTGATCACCTTAAATCATTTGAGACACTGTTGGCGGAATCAGGCCTTCATAAATCAGATTATTGGTTCTATATACAGGTCTGCCACTTTATTTGCTCTTTGGGGAGACAGGGTGTGTGGGACAAAGAATTGACCGTGTTTGAAAAACTTTGTGGCCAATCGCAACCCCCCACTCTTCTCTCAGCAATCCTACCCTCTAGTCCAGGGGTGGCCCCTGTCAGAGACAAAGAGCCAAAAAATCTTGTTACGTACGTCAAAGAGCCGACATCAAGCTGAAGGCGCCTGTGCAAAAATGGGGTGTGACCTAGTGCCTGCTAGGCCACACCCCATGGTATAAAATACAATGAAAATGCCAGATCCACATAAAAAAACATTTTAAATCCAGAATCAACATAAAATACATTGAAAAAGACACTTCCACGTAAAATAATTTAAAAATCCAGATCCACATAAAATATATTGAAAAAGCCATATTCACATAATACACTTCAGCTCCTCCATGTGTCACTCCAGCCAGCTCCCCCATGTGTCAATGTGTCACTCCAGCCAGCACCCTCATGTGTCACTCCTGCCAGCACCCTCCTGTATCACTCCAGTCAGCTCCCCCATTATGTCTCTCCTGCCAGGATCCTTCTGTGTCACTCCAGCCAGCTCCCCCTTGTGTCACTGCAGCCCACCCTCATATGTCACTACAGCCCAGTATCTGGCTCCCCAGTTTTCAGTCACCATAGTGCTGCTGTGTGTCTGTTTGGAGTGCGCCAGTTTCCAGGATCTGTTGTGGTCAGGTGACTGAGTGTCGGGAGCCACATTTGAATAAAGAAAGAGCCGCATGCGGCTCAAGAGCCACAGGTTGGCCACGGCTCCTGTAGTCGGACTTATCAAGAGCAATGGGACAAGGATTTCCTACTTAAGGGGGTGGAAGTGAACTGGAATAAGGTTTATCAAGTGGCCAGTGCATGCTCAAACAGACACAATTTAATTTGTGGAGACACAATTTAAACTTTTATCTCAATGGTACTGTTGCCCGACTGTTGTACATAAATATTGCCCTGGGGTGTTGGAGATGTGGCACGGAATTAGGCTCCTTGCTGCACATTTGGTGGGACTGTTCATTGATAGCCCCTTTTTGGGAGGGAATACAAAAAAAATTGCTGCTGAGGTTTTGGGTTTCCCTGTGCCCTCGGGCCCTGATTTTTTGTTACTCTCCCATAATGATATACCAATTTCTAAATATAAGAAGTCCTTATTACGGCACATGAACAACGCTGCTAGAGCAGTTGTCCCGGTACGTTGGTGTTCGTCCCCCCCACCCCACACACACACTGTATGGGATTGGTGCCAATGCATGGAATGTTATATGACTATGGACGAAATATATTATTCCAAACCCGAAAGACATGGTACATATGTGGCTATATGGCTCAGCTGGTTGGACTTTAAATTATCGCCGTCCTTTCTGGCCATGATCCCTGTGTCACCTGATCGGTAATGTCGGACACAGTTCGACATATATATATAGGTCCCTTTTGGGACCGTATCTTTTGCCCCCCTTTCCTTTTCCTGTTGTTGGTTGTGTAGTATTGGTGTTGTTTGATATTGTTGTAGCCGCCCTCATTGATAGTTCCTTCCAGCCGAGTGGATCTTTTCTTTTCTTTCTTACATCTCCTTTGTTCTCTGTTTCCCCTCATTTCTCCCTTTTCCTCTCCTAAATGTTTTTTTTTCACTTTTCTTTATTTTTGAATATGATGGAATCTGATGCTCCTTATTTTATCTGTTTTCTGTAGACTCATGTACGTTATTAGCTTCTCACTTTTTATGGATACATATTCAGGAGGACCATATTATATGTTCTTATGTTTTTATATGTCTTCTACTACATAGCGTACAATTGCATCATTGAATTGTACATGTTCTTTACATGGCTACTTTGTTCTGGAAAACTTCCTTTGAAAATAAAGAATTTATAAAAGAAAAATATTAGGAGATTCACTGGTATAGCCATATCTATAATGGGTGGAGGTTGTGTGGTGCACATGGGCCCCTGAGTACAGGGGGACCACGCTGTACAATGTGCACCCATATAATTATATACACACCAGAGTTCTGTGTCGGTGCTGCAAGTGTTCAGATATTACAACAGACTGAGACTTTATCATTGTTGAGTAATTACACTGGAGGGACAACAGGTGGAGCTGTTGTTAATGTGTTGATGTGTTAACAGTCTGTGATATAGTAGCGTACTTGTTTGTTATAGGAATCTTCCAGAAGGAGCAGAAGGAGAGAGAAGCATGCAGTAATGGCTGTTTATATATATCTGTCCTGTTGAACATGTTAGTTTGTTTATGACTGCTTCAGTTTCATTATAAATAAGTTATACCACAAGAGCTTCCCAGTGTGTGCCTCCTGATGGAGTATGTAACAGAGAAGATCCTATCTGCGAAGAAACATTTCTGCTAACAGGAAGCAGCAGCAGAAATCAAAGGGCAGCCATTTTCCTGGAGACTTGCGCGGTAGAGAAGTCACAGGGAAAATGGGTCAAGACTCAATTTGAGGGAGTTCTCCCGGCTCCCGGTAGAGTGAGCCAATGCCCCACATTCCTGGACTTTTCCGGCAGGATTCTGTTCCAGCAATACAGCAGAGAAGGAATGAACTTCTGGTTATTTAGGCACCATCGTGGTGAGTTAGGGTTAGGCACTTTCAGAGAGGGTTATAGTCAGGCTCCAGGCTTTGATAAATATGCCCCTCTGTATTTTATTCGTTTCGTTTTTACATATCATTTTGACTGGTTTGTGAGAAAAGGCAGATGTCTATATTAATTGTTAAAATGTCCCTCCTAATTAGAAAGCCGGGTCGTCAGTAAAAGGCTGCACCATTTAGGAGCCTGGCTGAGCAGCTCTACCTCCCAGCGCTACTCTGTTTGTTGCGAATGATGTAAAGCACAGCGTGATATCATGATGCCACACCAGGCACCCAACCCGCCGAGATGACCTGTGTGATTTACATTCCATGGCTGACTTTTAAGGGGCTCATACATCAGCAATCGATTGGGTCAGATAGCCAATTTGCAGACGATTTTACAAATAAATCTGCAATGTATGGGGTTCCAGATTGGGATTGTTAAATCGGGTTTTTCTAAATGTTTAATTTCACAGATCAACTAGAGCTGTGGATTGCTAGTGTATGGGTAAGAATCAGCAGATCTGCAGCCTGTTTCTGGTAAGCCGATGAGTCTTTCAAGACTGGCCGATGTTTGACTGAAAATGCTCTGCAAATCACTGACATATATCTGCATACTTGCCTATCTTGCTGCCCCCTCCTCCGGGAGGAGGCAGCGTTGTAGGCGCATGGGGGCGTGGCCGGCGGCATGATGTGCCGTCCCGAGGGGCGTGACGATGGCGAAGTGGGCAGTCCGGGTGGCGTGACATCACGTCCGCGTCATCGTGGCTCCGCCCCCGGGCTATACAGTGCCGAGAAACTAGGCACTGTATAGAGGGGGCGGAGCTACAGTGACACGATTCAGCGCGAATCACGTCATCGGATCCCCTCGGCCGCCCACTTGTTCTCTGCTGTAGCTGGCCGAGGGGGGGAGTGGAGAGCCTGACAGGGAAAACAGAAGGCTTGCCCACTCTTCCGGGGGGCCGGGGGGGGCCACCCAATTTTTGGGAGCCTCCCGGCCATTCGGGGGGGGGGGGGGGGGGGTAAGCAAGTATGTATCGCTAACGTATGGGCAAGCAGGGGCAAACTCAAGATTTAGTGAGAGGGGTTTTTCCGTGGGTGGGTGTGTATGTATATATCCATGTATGTGTACTATATGTGTATATATATATATATATATATATATACATATATAGCACACATTCATATATACAGTACATACACAAACACACATGATAGATAGATAGATAGATAGATAGATAGATAGATAGATAGATACTGTACATACACAAGCACACACACAAACACATACGTACATACATACAAACATACAAATACAGTACACACATGAACACAGACTTCACACTTACATATGCAGCATTATATGTAATCCACCAGGCACTGAGAGCAGTGTGAGAGGACGGAGGGAGCTGCTGTGTCTGAGCATGCGCAGCCAGCAGCTCCCCCGGGCCCCGGGACATTCTGTAAGCAGAGAGCTCCATAGCTCTCTGCTGCTGCAGCTCCGCCAAGGCGATCGCGAACGCGGTCGCGGCTTCTGTTGAGACAGAGACACAGCTGTCTCCGTCCAAAATAGAAAATTCAACTCTTCAGTGTGGGTTTCCAGGTACTCGGAACCCCCCCCCCTGCGTGTGCCACTGGCAAGTCAGGTGGATTGTAAAAGCAATCAGTCTGGGGAAAAGAATCTCAGGATCTGAGAAACAATAAATTGCGATTGCAGATGTATGGGCCCTTAAGCCTCGGAGAGAGATAAAGTGGATGGAGACAAACTGCCAACCAATCAGCTCCTGACTGTCATTTTTCAAACACAGCCTGTTACATGACAATTAGGAGCTGATTGTCTGGTACTTTACCTCTCTCCACTTTATCACTCTCCGAGGCTTAGTACATCTCCTCGATTAACTTTTTTAGCCTGATTCTGCTCCCAGCCAATGAACTGCAAGCAGAATAAGCCTACCGCAGAGTGTGTCGCATTTCGAATCATAGCTACTCTGTACTAAACTCAACCACTTAGCCGCACATTGAGATCCAGCTGACTTGGGTTCTATCGTGAATAGCCCCGCAGATCTGCAGAGATGTGCGCGTAAACCTCGTTCGCCTCACGAGCGTGCACAGTGCAAAACAGAAATCACAGGTGCAGCCACTTTGTGTGTGAGCCTGAAGCCCGGCCCAGTGTGTCTCTGTAATTGCACTTACTATCATGAATTATTTGTCTGCATTTGGTACATTACTAGAGAAATAAATCATTTATAAAGTTTTGGGGTTGCGCACAGAATATTTAAGGATAACGCACCATGGGGCAGATGTATTAACCTGGAGAAGGCATAAGGAAGTGATAAACCAGTGATATGTGCATGGTGATAAAGGCACCAGCCAATCAGATCCTAACTGTTAATTTACATATTGGAGCTGATTGGCTGGTGTGTTTATTAGAGATGAGCGCCTGAAATTTTTCGGGTTTTGTGTTTTGGTTTTGGGTTCGGTTCCGCGGCCGTGTTTTGGGTTCGACCGCGTTTTGGCAAAGCCTCACCGAATTTTTTTTGTCGGATTCGGGTGTGTTTTGGATTCGGGTGTTTTTTTCAAAAAACACTAAAAAACAGCTTAAATCATAGAATTTGGGGGTCATTTTGATCCCAAAATATTATTAACCTCAAAAACCATAATTTACACTCATTTTCAGTCTATTCTGAATACCTCACACCTCACAATATTATTTTTAGTCCTAAAATTTGCACCGAGGTCGCTGTGTGAGTAAGATAAGCGACCCTAGTGGCCGACACAAACACCGGGCCCATCTAGGAGTGGCACTGCAGTGTCACGCAGGATGTCCCTTCCAAAAAACCCTCCCCAAACAGCACATGACGCAAAGAAAAAAAGAGGCGCAATGAGGTAGCTGTGTGAGTAAGATTAGCGACCCTAGTGGCCGTCACAAACACCGGGCCCATCTAGGAGTGGCACTGCAGTGTCACGCAGGATGGCCCTTCCAAAAAACCCTCCCCAAACAGCACATGACGCAAAGAAAAAAAGAGGCGCAATGAGGTAGCTGTGTGAGTAAGATTAGCGACCCTAGTGGCCGACACAAACACCGGGCCCATCTAGGAGTGGCACTGCAGTGTCACGCAGGATGGCCCTTCCAAAAAACCCTCCCCAAACAGCACATGACGCAAAGAAAAAAAGAGGCGCAATGAGGTAGCTGTGTGAGTAAGATTAGCGACCCTAGTGGCCGACACAAACACCGGGCCCATCTAGGAGTGGCACTGCAGTGTCACGCAGGATGTCCCTTCCAAAAAACCCTCCCCAAACAGCACATGACGCAAAGAAAAAAAGAGGTGCAATGAGGTAGCTGACTGTGTGAGTAAGATTAGCGACCCTAGTGGCCGACACAAACACCGGGCCCATCTAGGAGTGGCACTGCAGTGTCACGCAGGATGTCCCTTCCAAAAAACCCTCCCCAATCAGCACATGATGCAAAGAAAAAGAAAAGAAAAAAGAGGTGCAAGATGGAATTGTCCTTGGCCCTCCCACCCACCCTTATGTTGTGTAAACAAAACAGGACATGCACACTTTAACCAACCCATCATTTCAGTGACAGGGTCTGCCACACGACTGTGACTGATATGACGGGTTGGTTTGGACCCCCCCCAAAAAAGAAGCAATTAATCTCTCCTTGCACAAACTGGCTCTACAGAGGCAAGATGTCCACCTCATCTTCACCCTCCGATATATCACCGTGTACATCCCCCTCCTCACAGATTATCAATTCGTCCCCACTGGAATCCACCATCTCAGCTCCCTGTGTACTTTGTGGAGGCAATTGCTGCTGGTCAATGTCTCCGCGGAGGAATTGATTATAATTCATTTTAATGAACATCATCTTCTCCACATTTTCTGGATGTAACCTCGTACGCCGATTGCTGACAAGGTGAGCGGCGGCACTAAACACTCTTTCGGAGTACACACTTGTGGGAGGGCAACTTAGGTAGAATAAAGCCAGTTTGTGCAAGGGCCTCCAAATTGCCTCTTTTTCCTGCCAGTATAAGTACGGACTGTCTGACGTGCCTACTTGGATGCGGTCACTCATATAATCCTCCACCATTCTATCAATGTTGAGAGAATCATATGCAGTGACAGTAGACGACATGTCCGTAATCGTTGTCAGGTCCTTCAGTCCGGACCAGATGTCAGCATCAGCAGTCGCTCCAGACTGCCCTGCATCACCGCCAGCGGGTGGGCTCGGAATTCTGAGCCTTTTCCTCGCACCCCCAGTTGCGGGAGAATGTGAAGGAGGAGATGTTGACAGGTCGCGTTCCGCTTGACTTGACAATTTTGTCACCAGCAGGTCTTTCAACCCCAGCAGACCTGTGTCTGCCGGAAAGAGAGATCCAAGGTAGGCTTTAAATCTAGGATCGAGCACGGTGGCCAAAATGTAGTGCTCTGATTTCAACAGATTGACCACCCGTGAATCCTTGTTAAGCGAATTAAGGGCTGCATCCACAAGTCCCACATGCCTAGCGGAATCGCTCCCTTTTAGCTCCTTCTTCAATGCCTCCAGCTTCTTCTGCAAAAGCCTGATGAGGGGAATGACCTGACTCAGGCTGGCAGTGTCTGAACTGACTTCACGTGTGGCAAGTTCAAAGGGCATCAGAACCTTGCACAACGTTGAAATCATTCTCCACTGCACTTGAGACAGGTGCATTCCACCTACTATATCGTGCTCAATTGTATAGGCTTGAATGGCCTTTTGCTGCTCCTCCAACCTCTGAAGCATATAGAGGGTTGAATTCCACCTCGTTACCACTTCTTGCTTCAGATGATGGCAGGGCAGGTTCAGTAGTTTTTGGTGGTGCTCCAGTCTTCTGTACGTGGTGCCTGTACGCCGAAAGTGTCCCGCAATTTTTCTGGCCACCGACAGCATCTCTTGCACGCCCCTGTCGTTTTTTAAAAAATTCTGCACCACCAAATTCAAGGTATGTGCAAAACATGGGACGTGCTGGAATTTGCCCATATTTAATGCACACACAATATTGCTGGCGTTGTCCGATGCCACAAATCCACAGGAGAGTCCAATTGGGGTAAGCCATTCCGCGATGATCTTCCTCAGTTGCCGTAAGAGGTTTTCAGCTGTGTGCGTATTCTGGAAAGCGGTGATACAAAGCGTAGCCTGCCTAGGAAAGAGTTGGCGTTTGCGAGATGCTGCTACTGGTGCCGCCGCTGCTGTTCTTGCGGCGGGAGTCCATACATCTACCCAGTGGGCTGTCACAGTCATATAGTCCTGACCCTGCCCTGCTCCACTTGTCCACATGTCCGTGGTTAAGTGGACATTGGGTACAACTGCATTTTTTAGGACACTGGTGAGTCTTTTTCTGACGTCCGTGTACATTCTCGGTATCGCCTGCCTAGAGAAGTGGAACCTAGATGGTATTTGGTAACGGGGGCACACTGCCTCAATAAATTGTCTAGTTCCCTGTGAACTAACGGCGGATACCGGACGCACGTCTAACACCAACATAGTTGTCAAGGACTCAGTTATCCGCTTTGCAGTAGGATGACTGCTGTGATATTTCATCTTCCTCGCAAAGGACTGTTGAACAGTCAATTGCTTACTGGAAGTAGTACAAGTGGGCTTACGACTTCCCCTCTGGGATGACCATCGACTCCCAGCGGCAACAACAGCAGCGCCAGCAGCAGTAGGCGTTACACGCAAGGATGCATCGGAGGAATCCCAGGCAGGAGAGGACTCGTCAGAATTGCCAGTGACATGGCCTGCAGGACTATTGGCATTCCTGGGGAAGGAGGAAATTGACACTGAGGGAGTTGGTGGGGTGGTTTGCGTGAGCTTGGTTACAAGAGGAAGGGATTTACTGGTCAGTGGACTGCTTCCGCTGTCACCCAAAGTTTTTGAACTTGTCACTGACTTATTATGAATGCGCTGCAGGTGACGTATAAGGGAGGATGTTCCGAGGTGGTTAACGTCCTTACCCCTACTTATTACAGCTTGACAAAGGGAACACACGGCTTGACACCTGTTGTCCGCATTTCTGGTGAAATACCTCCACACCGAAGAGCTGATTTTTTTGGTATTTTCACCTGGCATGTCAACGGCCATATTCCTCCCACGGACAACAGGTGTCTCCCCGGGTGCCTGACTTAAACAAACCACCTCACCATCAGAATCCTCCTGGTCAATTTCCTCCCCAGCGCCAGCAACACCCATATCCTCCTCATCCTGGTGTACTTCAACACTGACATCTTCAATCTGACTATCAGGAACTGGACTGCGGGTGCTCCTTCCAGCACTTGCAGGGGGCGTGCAAATGGTGGAAGGCGCATGCTCTTCACGTCCAGTGTTGGGAAGGTCAGGCATCGCAACCGACACAATTGGACTCTCCTTGTGGATTTGGGATTTCAAAGAACGCACAGTTCTTTGCGGTGCTTTTGCCAGCTTGAGTCTTTTCAGTTTTCTAGCGAGAGGCTGAGTGCTTCCATCCTCATGTGAAGCTGAACCACTAGCCATGAACATAGGCCAGGGCCTCAGCCGTTCCTTGCCACTCCGTGTGGTAAATGGCATATTGGCAAGTTTACGCTTCTCCTCCGACAATTTTATTTTAGGTTTTGGAGTCCTTTTTTTACTGATATTTGGTGTTTTGGTTTTGACATGCTCTGTACTATGCCATTGGGCATCGGCCTTGGCAGACGACGTTGCTGGCATTTCATCGTCTCGGCCATGACTAGTGGCAGCAGCTTCAGCACGAGGTGGAAGTGGATCTTGATCTTTCCCTAATTTTGGAACCTCAACATTTTTGTTCTCCATATTTTAATAGGCACAACTAAAAGGCACCTCAGGTAAACAATGGAGATGGATGGATTGGATACTAGTATACAATTATGGACGGGCTGCCGAGTGCCGACACAGAGGTAGCCACAGCCGTGAACTACCGCACTGTACTGTGTCTGCTGCTAATATATAGACTGGTTGATAAAGAGATAGTATACTCGTAACTAGTATGTATGTATAAAGAAAGAAAAAAAAACCACGGTTAGGTGGTATATACAATTATGGACGGGCTGCCGAGTGCCGACACAGAGGTAGCCACAGCCGTGAACTACCGCACTGTACTGTGTCTGCTGCTAATATATAGACTGGTTGATAAAGAGATAGTATACTCGTAACTAGTATGTATGTATAAAGAAAGAAAAAAAAACCACGGTTAGGTGGTATATACAATTATGGACGGGCTGCCGAGTGCCGACACAGAGGTAGCCACAGCCGTGAACTACCGCACTGTACTGTGTCTGCTGCTAATATATAGACTGGTTGATAAAGAGATAGTATACTCGTAACTAGTATGTATGTATAAAGAAAGAAAAAAAAACCACGGTTAGGTGGTATATACATACAATTATGGACGGGCTGCCGAGTGCCGACACAGAGGTAGCCACAGCCGTGAACTACCGCACTGTACTGTGTCTGCTGCTAATATAGACTGGTTGATAAAGAGATAGTATACTCGTAACTAGTATGTATGTATAAAGAAAGAAAAAAAAACCACGGTTAGGTGGTATATACAATTATGGACGGGCTGCCGAGTGCCGACACAGAGGTAGCCACAGCCGTGAACTACCGCACTGTACTGTGTCTGCTGCTAATATATAGACTGGTTGATAAAGAGATAGTATACTCGTAACTAGTATGTATGTATAAAGAAAGAAAAAAAAACCACGGTTAGGTGGTATATACAATTATGGACGGGCTGCCGAGTGCCGACACAGAGGTAGCCACAGCCGTGAACTACCGCACTGTACTGTGTCTGCTGCTAATATAGACTGGTTGATAAAGAGATAGTATACTCGTAACTAGTATGTATGTATAAAGAAAGAAAAAAAAACCACGGTTAGGTGGTATATACAATTATGGACGGGCTGCCGAGTGCCGACACAGAGGTAGCCACAGCCGTGAACTACCGCACTGTACTGTGTCTGCTGCTAATATATAGACTGGTTGATAAAGAGATAGTATACTCGTAACTAGTATGTATGTATAAAGAAAGAAAAAAAAACCACGGTTAGGTGGTATATACAATTATGGACGGGCTGCCGAGTGCCGACACAGAGGTAGCCACAGCCGTGAACTACCGCACTGTACTGTGTCTGCTGCTAATATATAGACTGGTTGATAAAGAGATAGTATACTCGTAACTAGTATGTATGTATAAAGAAAGAAAAAAAAACCACGGTTAGGTGGTATATACAATTATGGACGGGCTGCCGAGTGCCGACACAGAGGTAGCCACAGCCGTGAACTACCGCACTGTACTGTGTCTGCTGCTAATATAGACTGGTTGATAAAGAGATAGTATACTCGTAACTAGTATGTATGTATAAAGAAAGAAAAAAAAACCACGGTTAGGTGGTATATACAATTATGGACGGGCTGCCGAGTGCCGACACAGAGGTAGCCACAGCCGTGAACTACCGCACTGTACTGTGTCTGCTGCTAATATATAGACTGGTTGATAAAGAGATAGTATACTCGTAACTAGTATGTATGTATAAAGAAAGAAAAAAAAACCACGGTTAGGTGGTATATACAATTATGGACGGGCTGCCGAGTGCCGACACAGAGGTAGCCACAGCCGTGAACTACCGCACTGTACTGTGTCTGCTGCTAATATATAGACTGGTTGATAAAGAGATAGTATACTCGTAACTAGTATGTATGTATAAAGAAAGAAAAAAAAACCACGGTTAGGTGGTATATACAATTATGGACGGGCTGCCGAGTGCCGACACAGAGGTAGCCACAGCCGTGAACTACCGCACTGTACTGTGTCTGCTGCTAATATATAGACTGGTTGATAAAGAGATAGTATACTCGTAACTAGTATGTATGTATAAAGAAAGAAAAAAAAACCACGGTTAGGTGGTATATACAATTATGGACGGGCTGCCGAGTGCCGACACAGAGGTAGCCACAGCCGTGAACTACCGCACTGTACTGTGTCTGCTGCTAATATATAGACTGGTTGATAAAGAGATAGTATACTCGTAACTAGTATGTATGTATAAAGAAAGAAAAAAAAACCACGGTTAGGTGGTACAGTATATACAATTATGGACGGGCTGCCGAGTGCCGACACAGAGGTAGCCACAGCCGTGAACTACCGCACTGTACTGTGTCTGCTGCTAATATAGACTGGTTGATAAAGAGATAGTATACTACTAATATTATATATACTGGTGGTCAGGTCACTGGTCACTAGTCACACTGGCAGTGGCACTCCTGCAGCAAAAGTGTGCACTGTTTAATTTTAATATAATATTATGTACTCCTGGCTCCTGCTATAACCTATAACTGGCACTGCAGTAGTGCTCCCCAGTCTCCCCCACAATTATAAGCTGTGTGAGCTGAGCAGTCAGACAGATATATAATATATATTATATAGATGATGCAGCACACTGGCCTGAGCCTGAGCAGTGCACACAGATATGGTATGTGACTGACTGAGTCACTGTGTGTATCGCTTTTTTCAGGCAGAGAACGGATATATTAAATAAACTGCACTGTGTGTCTGGTGGTCACTCACTATATAATATATTATGTACTCCTGGCTCCTGCTATAACCTATAACTGGCACTGCAGTAGTGCTCCCCAGTCTCCCCCACAATTATAAGCTGTGTGAGCTGAGCAGTCAGACAGATATATATAATATTATATATAGATAATAGATGATGCAGCACACTGGCCTGAGCCTGAGCAGTGCACACAGATATGGTATGTGACTGAGTCACTGTGTGCTGTGTATCGCTTTTTTCAGGCAGAGAACGGATTATAAATAAAACTGGTGGTCACTGGTCACTATCAGCAAAACTCTGCACTGTACACTACTGAGTACTCCTAATGCTCCCCAAAATTAGTAAATCAAGTGTCTCTCTAATCTATTCTAAACGGAGAGGACGCCAGCCACGTCCTCTCCCTATCAATCTCAATGCACGTGTGAAAATGGCGGCGACGCGCGGCTCCTTATATAGAATCCGAGTCTCGCGATAGAATCCGAGCCTCGCGAGAATCCGACAGCGTCATGATGACGTTCGGGCGCGCTCGGGTTAACCGAGCAAGGCGGGAAGATCCGAGTCGCTCGGACCCGTGAAAAAAAACATGAAGTTCTGGCGGGTTCGGATTCAGAGAAACCGAACCCGCTCATCTCTAGTGTTTATCACCTTGCACATATCACTGGTTTATCACTTCCTTATGCCTTCTCCAGGTTAATACATCTGCCCCAAAGCGCCATGCGCTAACACACTGTAACAAGTACTTTCTATGATGCTGCTGTGCTGGTGCAATCAATGGATCCATTTGCCATTCCGTGTATGACTCTCCCCATGAATGAATGGCTGATAAATGCCCTGGCAGGGTGTCCTGTTATCTCCTGCAGGGAAACAGATGTCGGGCCTGGATTCCTGACCAGGGACAAAAAGCAGGCATGAAGGTATTGTGCGGCTGTAAGGTGCCTGTCAGCGGAACACTTATCGGGAACAGACGAAACAAAACTCTTTATGTACCAGACAAAGATACGTCGTTTCTGCAGTGAATATCGGAAAGGAACTGAAGGTGTTTGATGAATGAAACTGTCCAGTGTCATCAGTGAATCACGCCGCGCACATTTTTTTATGGAATCTGGACCAAGTCAATGCAGGTTCGCCGTCACACCTACACGCGCTCGCTAGTTTTCCTTGACAGCCATTAAAAAGTACAATAAGGTTTCATTCTCAGCGATTTATCTGACAGAATTATGAATATGGATTTTCCGTTACTCATGGAATTTTTTTCTATTTTGCCGTTCAATAATGTTATACTGTAAGCGGAAATTTTATTGTCTACTCCTCCCTACTTACACGTGCCCCCTGGCAGAACACAATGGAAGCGGGGTGGGTACTAACTACCCAGAGTTGTTGGTGGGGTCAGGGTGAAGTGGAAAAATGGACTGTGATAGATGCAGGGGCGGTTTAAGAGAGGAAAGGGCCAGGGTGCAGGATCTGAGCCAGACTTGCCTACTGTTGAAAACTAGAACCAGGGAGATTACAGTAGGATGAGCCGCCGAGGGGGGCGTGTCCTACTCTACCCAAAGGGCGTGTCTAGTTCCACAAATGGGCGTGTCTATGCTTAAATGCTTGTTGTTGCAAGATATTTCCATATAACATTAGTAACAATATATTTTGGGAAGTTTTGCAAGTATTGATACTAACATTGCTCTTGGCACAATATGGGTTTTCTTGTTTGCAAGGCAAATATGCAGGGTTGGACTGGCCCACAGGGGTACAGGGGAAACCACCGGTGGGCCCTACTGCCTGGGGGCCCACCCCCTCCTCAAGGGATCAGGTTTCAGACTGTACTGTTGCTAATCTAGTACATTATCATGCATGCACTACAGTATATACTGTATATATTTATCTAGGGGACCAACACTTGCAAAATGGTTAGGCAAACCAATGTGGTGGCTGGGCACACCCCCTTTAGACACTGGCCACACCCCTAAACATGGCCCCTACCACTGTATTCCCCCAGTGGGCCCTACATGCCCCAGTCCAACACTGCAAATATGAGTTTGACTCGTGCGATACTCTGCAACTTGGGAAACTAAAAATCGAAAATAAGAATTTACTTACCGATAATTCTATTTCTCATAGTCCGTAGTGGATGCTGGGGACTCCGAAAGGACCATGGGGAATAGCGGCTCCGCAGGAGACTGGGCACAAAAGTAAAAGCTTTAAGACTACCTGGTGTGCACTGGCTCCTCCCCCTATGACCCTCCTCCAAGCCTCAGTTAGGATACTGTGCCCGGACGAGCGTACACAATAAGGAAAGATTTTGAATCCCGGGTAAGACTCATACCAGCCACACCAATCACACCGTACAACTTGTGATCTGAACCCAGTTAACAGCATGATAACAGAGGAGCCTCTGAAAAGATGGCTCACAACAATAATAACCCGATTTTTTTTAACAATAACTATGTACAAGTATTGCAGACAATCCGCACTTGGGATGGGCGCCCAGCATCCACTACGGACTATGAGAAATAGAATTATCGGTAAGTAAATTCTTATTTTCTCTGACGTCCTAGTGGATGCTGGGGACTCCGAAAGGACCATGGGGATTATACCAAAGCTCCCAAACGGGCGGGAGAGTGCGGATGACTCTGCAGCACCGAATGAGAGAACTCCAGGTCCTCCTCAGCCAGGGTATCAAATTTGTAGAATGTAGCAAACGTGTTTGCCCCTGACCAAGTAACTGCTCGGCAAAGTTGTAAAGCCGAGACCCCTCGGGCAGCCGCCCAAGATGAGCCCACTTTCCGTGTGGAATGGGCTTTTACAGATTTTGGCTGTGGCAGGCCTGCCACAGAATGTGCAAGCTGAATTGTACTACAAATCCAACGAGCAATAGTCTGCTTAGAAGCAGGAGCACCCAGCTTGTTGGGTGCATACAGGATAAACAGCGAGTCAGATTTTCTGACTCCAGCCGTCCTGGAAACATATATTTTCAGGGCCCTGACTACGTCCAGCAACTTGGAATCCTCCAAGTCCCTAGTAGCCGCATGCACCACAATAGGCTGGTTTAAGTGAAATGCTGAAACCACCTTAGGGAGAAATTGAGGACGAGTCCTCAATTCTGCCCTGTCCGTATGAAAAATTAGGTAAGGGCTTTTATAGGATAAAGCCGCCAATTCTGAGACACGCCTGGCTGAGGCCAGGGCTAACAGCATTACCACTTTCCATGTGAGATATTTTAAGTCCACAGTGGTGAGTGGTTCAAACCAATGTGATTTTAGGAACCCCAAAACTACATTGAGATCCCAAGGTGCCACTGGAGGCACAAAAGGAGGCTGTATATGCAGTACCCCCTTGACAAACGTCTGAACTTCAGGAACTGAAGCTAGTTCTTTTTGGAAGAATATTGACAGGGCCGAAATTTGAACCTTAATGGACCCTAATTTTAGGCCCATAGACAGTCCTGTTTGCAGGAAATGCAGGAAACGACCCAGTTGAAATTCCTCTGTAGGGGCCTTCCTGGCCTCACACCACGCAACATATTTACGCCAAATACGGTGATAATGTTGCACAGTTACATCCTTCCTGGCTTTAATCAGGGTAGGGATGACTTCATCCGGAATGCCTTTTTCCTTCAGGATCCGGCGTTCAACCGCCATGCCGTCAAACGCAGCCGCGGTAAGTCTTGGAACAGACATGGTCCCTGCTGGAGCAGGTCCTTTCTTAGAGGTAGAGGCCACGGGTCTTCCGTGAGCATCTCTTGAAGTTCCAGGTACCAAGTCCTTCTTGGCCAATCCGGAGCCACGAGTATAGTCCTTACTCCTCTCCTTCTTATGATTCTCAGTACCTTGGGTATGAGAGGCAGAGGAGGGAACACATACACTGACTGGTACACCCACGGTGTTACCAGAGCGTCCACAGCTATTGCCTGAGGGTCCCTTGACCTGGCGCAATATCTGTCCAGTTTTTTGTTGAGGCGGGACGCCATCATGTCCACCTTTGGTTTTTCCCAACGGTTCACAATCATATGGAAGACTTCTGGGTGAAGTCCCCACTCCCCCGGGTGGAGATCGTGTCTGCTGAGGAAGTCTGCTTCCCAGTTGTCCACTCCCGGAATGAACACTGCTGACAGTGCTATCACATGATTTTCCGCCCAGTGAAGAATCCTTGCAACTTCCGTCATTGCCCTCCTGCTTCTTGCCGCCCTGTCTGTTTACGTGGGCGACTGCCGTGATGTTGTCCGACTGGATCAGCACCGGCTGACCCTGAAGCAGAGGCCTTGCCTGACTTAGGGCATTGTAAATGGCCCTTAGTTCCAGGATATTTATTAGAGATGAGCGGGTTCGGTTCCTCGGAATCCGAACCCGCCCGAACTTCATGTTTTTTTACACGGGTCCGAGCGACTCGGATCTTCCCGCCTTGCTCGGTTAACCCGAGCGCGCCCGAACGTCATCATCCCGCTGTCGGATTCTCGCGAGGCTCGGATTCTATCGCGAGACTCGGATTCTATATAAGGAGCCGCGCGTCGCCGCCATTTTCACACGTGCATTGAGATTGATAGGGAGAGGACGTGGCTGGCGTCCTCTCCGTTTATAGAGAAGAGAGTGAGACTAGAGTAGAGAGAGACACAGTATTTACTTTAGTAATTTTGGGGAGCATTAGGAGGAGTACTACTACTTGCTGAAGTGATAGTGTGACTGTATATCTGACTTGTGGGGGAGACAGTGGGGAGCAGTTAGAGTCTGAGAGCAGGAGTACATATTTTAACGTACAGTGCACACTTTTGCTGCCAGAGTGCCACACTGCCATTGTGACCACACTGACCACCAGTATATATATTGTGATTGTCTGCTTAGGAGTACTACTTGCAAGTTGCTGATAGTGTGACCAGTGACCTGACCACCAGTTTAATTAATCACCACCAGTTTAATATATATATATATATATATATATATATATATATATATATATTGTATATAATATATATATAATTGTATACCACCTACCCGTGTTTTTTTTTTTTTTTCTTTCTTCTTGATACATACTACTATAGTAGCTTACTGTAGCAGTCTGCGGTGCTGCTGAGCTGACAGTGTCCAGCAGGTCCGTCATCAGTCATTACATAATAAATATATCTACCTGTCCGGCTGCAGTACTAGTGATATTATATATATATATATTAATTTAATCTCATTATCATCCAGTCTATATTAGCAGCAGACACAGTACGGTAGTCCACGGCTGTAGCTACCTCTGTGTCGGCAGTCGCTGGTCCATCCATAATTGTATACCACCTACCCGTGTTTTTTTTTTTTTCTTTCTTCTTGATACATACTACTATAGTAGCTTACTGTAGCAGTCTGCGGTGCTGCTGAGCTGACAGTGTCCAGCAGGTCCGTCATCAGTCATTACATAATAAATATATATACCTGTCCGGCTGCAGTACTAGTGATATTGTCACGATCCGGGTATCTGGACGCCATTTCTTACCCATCAGATGCCTCCTAAGGCTGGCTCAGCGCTCCAGGACCGGATCCCATCTGTTATCCTGATGTTTACATTCCTGTATCCTCTCCTGTCACTCTGAGACGCTGTCACAGTAAACGCCATATTACACCTGGCATGGCGTCTCCCGCGGCCTCCGCCGCCGTCCCTGAGCTTCTGCATGCAGAGTGTCTGAGTGGCGATTACGTCAGCCGCGGCCTCCGCTGTGTCCGCGTGGTTGGATGTGCACCTGTCAGCTTGGCGCCTCCTGTCTCCGGTGGCCGGCACCGCCATTACTGTTTTCATTACCACATGGATTACAAACCAAACTTCCCTCCAAGTGTCTGCATGGGCGCAGCCATCTTGGATTCTGTCAGCTGATCATTTCCACCAATCTGTTCTCAGTATTGATAATCTGCATAATTGCCTAGCCAATCCCTTCCTTGCTGCAGGTATAAATACACTGTGCCTGAGCAAGGAAGACGTCAGTGCTTTGGTTGTCAAACCTAGTTCCTGTTTGTCTCTCTCCTGTGATAAATGTCCACCCCCCCACGTCCAAATCGAGTGTTTTCAATCTGTCAGACAAAATATTGTCCAAATCTGAACTTTCACTTTTAGAGAAAGGCCTAAAATTCTCCCCATCTAGCGGCCCAAATATCTTTGAACTGTATGTCGAACTAAACAGGTTCATTCGCACCCTTTGCAGGAAGAGGTATTTCGCAAAGAAGAACCTCATAGCCAAAAATGATGATTCCCTTCCCATAGTTCTGGACAGTTCAGACCACCATATGTTGGCGGTACTTGAAGAACTGTGGGATGAGAATCATACACAAGATGACTCTCCCATAAAAACTGAAAAGTTATATGACATACAGAGAGGAGGACCCAAATTCAAATGCAAATCGGAATTTTTTCCCATTTCCTTCAAAAGCAGTTGCATTGAATCTTTTTATAAGGTAACATTGGAAGATTTCAAACAATTGGTTGGGCAGGATAACAACAGCTCCAAATATACTTCCAATCTCACTAGGCAAGAAAGGAGAGCCATTAAAGAACTTACAAAGGATACCTCCATAATCATTAAAGAAGCCGATAAAGGCGGGGGCCTGGTTATAATGAACAGGTCTTATTATCTGACCGAAGCCCTTAACCAACTAGAGAATAAGAAACATTATCGTGTTCTTACTCAGGATCCAACCTCTGGGTTTCTTCAAGAACTCAAAACATTATTGGAGTTAGGACTTAGTAAGGGGGTAATATCCAGGGACGAATCACGGTTCCTATTACCTCAGTTCCCCACCATTCCCACTTTTTATTTTCTCCCCAAAATTCACAAGTCCCTCACTGCACCACCGGGACGCCCTATCATTTCAGGTATTAATTCACTCACTTCTAATTTGTCTTTTTATATTGATGCTTTTCTTCAACCACATGTACCATTATTGAAATCACATTTAAGGGATACTAAAGATTTTTTAAACAAGATTCAACACATCCAGTGGAAAGAGACATTTGCTTTCCTGACACTGGACGTCCAAGCACTCTATACCAATATACCTCACACTATGGGTATTAAAGTGATTACAGATTTATTACGTAAGAGGCAGGTTCTTGAGGAACAGCATCAATCTTTTCTTGTTCAATGTATTCATTTCATTCTTACACACAATTATTTTACTTTTAACTGCAATTATTATTTGCAACTTTCAGGTACCGCCATGGGAACCAGGTTCGCCCCCAGCTATGCGAACCTCTACATGGGGGACTTTGATGACGCCCATGTGTGGGACGCGGCATGGGAGGCGAACCTGGTTTTCTATGGGCGGTACATTGATGATCTATTTATTATTTGGGATGGGGATCTTCTTTCAGCCACTTCCTTTGTTGCACATCTTCAATCCAATATGCACAATCTTAATTTCACCTTCACTTATGATAGGAGCCGTGTTGACTTCCTGGATGTTACCCTCGAGATAAGGGAAAACACCATCATTACATCTAATTTCACTAAACCCGTAAATACCAATTCATACTTACATTACAAAAGTGCTCACTATGCCCCATGGAAGAACAATATTCCCAAAGGGCAACTAATGCGCCTTAGACGCAATTGTTCAAATATTGAGACTTTCAAAATACAGGCAAACCAATTTTTAAACTCCTTTAAAAGCAGAGAATACCCACAACATATCCTTGATGAGGCCCTTAGGGAGGTTCTAAATATGGACAGACAAGACCTACTCCGCCCGTCTCAAAATAAAGTTGCTAATAAGGACACTAAAGAAAGAGATTTGGCGTTTATATGTAAATTTAACAGATGCGCCAACGAAATAAAAACCATTGTGAATCGGAACTATAGAATACTAAAACAGGATAATATTTTGGGTAGTATTCTACCGAACAAACCACAGTTCGTTTATAAGAAGAATAGGGCCCTAAAAACCATATTGGCACCCAGTCATTTCAGATCAATTTTCACGAATGGACGAGGAGAAGGCTCAGATTGGCTAACCACCAAACCCGCAGGCTTTCATAGATGTGGTAAGAACAAATGCACTATGTGTCACCATATGGACCGCAAGACTATACATGTCTCCATACCCGGTTCCTCTGAGAAATTTGTGTTGAAATCTTTCATGAATTGCGATTCAAGATTCGTGATATATGTACTAACATGTGGCTGTGGCCTAAATTATGTAGGCAGGACCACGAGAGCGATACATACACGCTTTATGGAGCATCGCCGCAACATAATACGTAAACTGGTGACACATAGTGTATCACGACACTATCTAATGAAACATGAAGGTAACCCTGCCTGTCTTTCCATTGTCTGTTTGGAGCATGTCACTCCAACAGACAGAGGGGGCGACAGATTTAATCGACTTTGCCGTAGGGAAGTTTTCTGGATGCTCAAGTATAACTCCTTACATCCAGATGGTCTAAACGAGGCTATTGAACTAAACTCAGTCATTTAGGAATATGTGGAACCTCTTCTGTCTACTTCAAAATTATGACCTTCTTAAATTTGTTTAAAATTAAAATTATATATATATATATCTATACATGTGACCTTTTATGTCTGTTAATGGCACGAAGGACAACATCGATAATATATTATTTAAATTGAGATCACCATACGATTAAGACCTAGATCAATATTAACATCGGTTATATATAGATATGTATTATTTTACTAATATAAACACCCTTATGGGTATAGATCCCCTCAATATTAGCCCAACACAATTCATCAGATACACATCAAAAGGTAATATACTTTAGATATAAATAAGGTTTGTGACCAACTACTAATAAGATCATAAAGAGACAATAGATCTCATTTCTATATATAATCCTTTTACAACAGTAAAATATTTAACTCTATATAGATACATTATGTCCTGTATACTATTTTTTTCTGTTTTTATTATTTATTATTTTTTATATATATTTTTTTAATGTGTTTTATTTTATTTTATGTACATTTTCAATATTGGTATTATTACTATTATTATTTTCACTATTGCTATTATTATTATTATTCTCAGTAGGTTGTAGATTTTTTACTTTTAAACAAATGTTATCGATTTGGTGTTGTACCTATTAATTCCTCACCAAGATTGATTGGAACTATATACACACAAATAAGCCGATTGCAAACAATATGGGGCTTGGGGACCTGTCAATAGAGCGGGTTTCCATGACAACCGCACGTTACAGAGGCCGCTAAGAGAGGGGGACATGGGATGAGGGAACTACTGCATAAAAAGACCCTCTGTATTTCCGGGTCCGCAATATGAAGGGGATTCATCTGCTGGTCGCGCTCACGTGACGCGATGACGCGCGTCACGTGGCACGATGACGCGCGTCACGTGACGCGATGACACGCGTCGTGTGACGCGTTGGCGCGTGTCGCATGGCGCGCTGACACGCGTCACGTGGGCGCCTCCAGACACTTTACGGATAGATGACAGGATCACCCAGGTCTCCATTGAGAGGAGAATATACCTTGGGGGAAGGGAATCTGTACATACAATCACATGCTCTTAATCATGTGACCTCCAGTGACCAATTGGGATTGCCTCCTTGCCGATCACATGACGAGATGTGTCACGTGATCGACATCTTTGTATTGTCTTTTTTATGTTTTAATGGGTTATTTTTACTCGTTTTTTGATTGTATCGTAATAAATGAATGTATATTCAATATAGAATCTGATCTGATTGCTTTTTATATTATTTTGGATGGTTTGTTTCTATTAAATAATCATGACCTTAACAGGTGATACCAATGGATTTATTAGTAAGGGTATAAATAAAGCACCCCATGCCTATGGTTTTTATGCTCCTGAGGAAGCTGGATCTTACCAGTGAAACGCGTTGAGCTTTCTTTCATTGGACCTGAGTATATTTGCTTTTTCTGGACTCCGTGCTCCACAGCGGCCTGCAAAAGCCGTGTCCTCCTTGGCACAATTTGGACGCATCTCCCACCACTGGATCTTATCTCCACCTGGATTCACCCCTACAGCTATATAAAGGACTTGTTCCAAGGCTGATGCTTACCAACGAGGGGATCTGGTAAATACATATTAAGTACAGTGAATGCGCAGAGGGAGGCTGTCCTAGCCTATAGGAATGGACAATTCTAATATTGGAGACCATAACATTTACTCATTATTGTCCAGATAAGCTAATCCAAGTTTTTACTACCACCTAGTGGCAAGAGGAATTCCCTATTTTTTAATAATTGTTTCATGTGATATGTTATGATTAAATTGTTACTTTTTTATATAGAACAAACCATCCATTTTCATTATTATTATTGTTATTCTTACTATTTATCATTATTATTGTCTTTATTTAATGTATTAATTTAATACATACAGCCAGCGCAGGTACACATCCTTTCTCCTTTACTGTTTAATCTTGAGGAACTGACCTTCCTCCTACCTGCTGCTGTTGGCCGCGCACCTGTATACTCCTTATTGCTCTCTCCTGTGATTGTCTTCCAGGTTCCAGCTCCTGTCTCAAGACTTCCACCATAGAGACCCGCACCAGCATTCCACCTGCGGTGTAGCCTGACTCTCCGATCCATTGTGGATTCATCTGTTTCCAGCTACAACATTACCTGCTTCCAGCCCAGCTTCCAGCAGAGTACAGCTTCTCTTAAAGGGCCGGTGTCCTTTTTACAGTTTACCACTCTCCACTGGTATTATTATTTCTCCGCTCTCAAACTCTACATTTCATTCATATTGCATCGCTCTCAAGCCTCATTTATTATTTAACTGGTTCCAGCCAGTATCCACTCCGTGCCAACATCTGTCTGGTTCCAACCTGAACCCGCAGCAGCTATTTTATTTACAGCAGTCCAGCTTTCCCTGGAACACCAGCTGATACGATCCTGGGCTTTCTTCATTGCTACAGTCAGGCCTGGTAAGGACTTTCCAACTCGCAGATAATAAGAACTGTCTCATACTACCAGAGCTCTGTGGCCCCTGCCCCTGTAGTACCCAGGAACTGTATTATTTCTCTGCTGATTTTATGTTTCTTTTACTGCTACTGTGATGCATGGAGTTTGTCATAAATAAACATCATTGACTTTTGTTCAAGTTGTCGTGGTCACGCCTTCGGGCGGTTCTTCTTCATGTTACTTACATGTCCAGGGGTCTGATACAACCTCCCAGGTTCTGGTACATCTCAGCCCCTACAACTGAGGCTGCCTCCCGTCAGCTCAGGCCCTCAGTTGTGACAGTAAGCACTGACCTAATGAATCCAGCCGGAGACCAGGATCAAGCGGCCAGGCCGATGCAAGAACTGGCAGCCCGACTAGAACATCAGGAGGCTGCACAGGGCCACATCATCCGCTGTCTCCAGGATTTCTCTACTCGGCTGGATGGGATTCAGACAACTCTCCGTGGATCAGGCGCGTCTGGTGCGTCAACCACAGTGACTCCAGCTATAACCCCACCCACCTTACCCATTTCTGCTCCACGTCTTCATCTTCCAACGCCAGCAAAATTTGACGGATCTCCAAGATTCTGCAGGGGATTTCTCAACCAGTGTGAGATTCAGTTTGAGCTACAACCTGGCAATTTTCCCAGTGACCGTACAAAAATTGCCTACATTATTTCTCTTCTCAGTGGCTCAGCCCTTGATTGGGCATCACCGTTATGGGAGAGGTCCGACACCCTGCTATCTTCCTACACTGCCTTCGTGTCAACATTCAGGCGCATCTTCGACGAGCCAGGCCGGGTAACCTCAGCTTCATCCGAGATTCTCCGTTTACGCCAGGGGTCACGTACTGTAGGACAATATCTGATACAGTTCCAGATCCTGGCATCCGAACTGGCATGGAACGACGAGGCCCTGTATGCTGCATTCTGGCATGGCTTATCTGAGCGTATTAAAGATGAGTTAGCTACCAGAGACTTACCCTCTAAGTTAGAGGAGCTAATCTCACTCTGCACGAATGTTGATTTACGTTTCAGAGAGAGAGCAACTGAGCGTGGAAGATCATCTGCTCCAAAATCTTCTGCTCCTCCTCCTCGCCAACTGTCACCAACTAAAGATGAGCCCATGCAAATTGGCCGTTCCCGTTTAACTCCTGCTGAGCGCCGAAGACGTCTCTCCGAGTCTCTCTGTCTTTATTGTGCAGCTCCGTCTCACACCATTAATGCCTGTCCCAAACGTCCGGGAAACTCCAAATCCTAGCTCGCCAAGGAGAGGGCCGGCTAGGAGTAATGATCTCCTCTCCATCTCCTCAAGATTGTAATCTCCCAGTCTTGCTTCAAGTTGCTCAACGTTATCGGAACGTCATTGCCCTCCTTGATTCCGGAGCAGCTGGGAACTTTATTACCGAAGCCTATGTTAAACGGTGGTCCCTACCCACCGAGAGACTTCCTTCGTCCATTTCTTTAACTACCGTGGATGGCAGCAAAATTTTTGATGCAGTTATTTCTTTAAGGACTCTACCAGTTCGTCTGAGAGTGGGAGTTCTTCATTCCGAACTTATTTCTTTTTTAGTGATTCCAAGAGCCACACATCCTGTGGTCCTGGGCCTTCCATGGCTCCGTCTTCACAATCCTACAATTGATTGGACGACTACGCAAATCCTGGCATGGGGTTCCTCCTGTGCTGAGACATGTTTGTTTAAAGTATTGCCTGTCTGTTCTTCCTCCTCGAGGCCGAACTTATCCGTTGTCTCTGCCTGAGACGCATTCTATGGAGGAATACATTAAAGAGAACCTAGCAAAGGGGTTCATTCGACCTTCTTCTTCCCCAGCCGGCGCAGGCTTCTTTTTTGTAAAAAAGAAAGATGGTGGTCTGCGGCCGTGCATCGACTACAGAGGTTTGAACGACATTACCATCAAGAACCGTTATCCTTTACCCCTGATTACTGAGCTCTTTGACAGAGTTAGCGGAGCTACCATCTTTACAAAGCTGGACTTGAGAGGTGCATACAATCTCATCCGGATCCGTGAGGGTGACGAGTGGAAGACCGCCTTTAACACCCGTGACGGACATTATGAGTACCTCGTCATGCCCTTCGGATTGAGCAATGCTCCAGCTGTCTTCCAGCATTTTGTCAATGAGATCTTCAGAGACATTCTATACCGTCATGTCGTGGTCTATCTAGACGATATCCTCATTTTTGCCAACGATTTAGAGGAACATCGTTTTTGGGTTAAAGAGGTTCTGTCCCGTCTCCGTGTCAATCATCTCTATTGCAAATTAGAGAAATGCGTCTTTGAAGTCAAGTCCATTCCGTTTCTAGGGTACATTGTGTCCGGTTCCGGACTAGAGATGGATCCTGAGAAACTACAAGCAATCCAAAATTGGCCGATACCCTTAACCCTCAAAGGGGTCCAGAGGTTCTTGGGGTTCGCCAACTATTACCGAAAGTTTATACGAGACTTTTCCACCATTGTGGCGCCTATTACTGCTTTCACTAAGAAGGGTGCTAACCCGTCCAAGTGGTCTGAAGAAGCCATGCAAGCATTTCATCTTTTAAAACAAAGGTTCATCTCTGCGCCTGTTCTGAAACAGCCTGACATCGACTCTCCTTTCATCTTAGAGGTGGATGCCTCCTCCGTTGGAGTAGGAGCGGTGTTATCTCAGAGGGCTAAAGATGGCCATTTACACCCTTGCAGTTTCTTCTCCCGGAAGTTCTCCCCAGCTGAGCGCAACTATGCCATTGGCGACCAGGAGTTGCTAGCCATCAAGCTCGCTCTAGAAGAGTGGAGGTATCTGTTGGAGGGAGCTTCTCATTCAATCACCATACTTACAGACCACAAGAACCTTTTATATCTGAAAGGCGCACAATGTCTCAACCCTCGTCAGGCCAGATGGGCACTTTTCTTTTCCAGGTTCGACTTTAAACTCCAGTTCTTCTCCGGGCTCTCAGAATCGCAAGGCCGATGCCCTTTCCCGCTCATGGGAGCAAGAAAATGAGTCAGAGTCTTCAGACAAGCATCCTATTATAAATCCGTTGGCATTCTCCACGGTAGGGATGGACTCTACGCCCCCATCAGGGAAAAGTTTTGTGAAACCGATGCTAAGGAAGAAGCTCATGCATTGGGCCCATGCTTCCCGTTTTGCCGGACATACAGGTATCCAAAAAACCTCTAGGTCCTATTGGTGGCCAACTCTGAAAAAGGACGTCTTGGAGTTTATTGCATCTTGCCCAAAGTGTGCTCAACATAAGGTATCCCGCCAGTCGCCTGCGGGGCAACTGGTTCCACTATCTGTTCCCCGTCGACCTTGGACCCATTTGTCGATGGATTTTATTACAGATTTACCCATGTGCAACAAGTTCAATACCATCTGGGTGGTAGTTGACCGGTTCACCAAGATGGCACACTTCATTCCTCTCACCGGTCTTCCGTCAGCTTCCAAGTTGGCTCAAGTATTCATACAAGAGATCTTCCGACTCCACGGTCTTCCTGAAGAAATTATCTCAGATCGAGGAGTTCAATTCACAGCCAAATTCTGGCGAAGTTTATGTCAAGTCCTCCAAGTCAAGCTAAAGTTTTCTACGGCTTACCATCCTCAGACCAATGGTCAAACCGAGAGGGTGAATCAGGACTTGGAGGCCTTCCTCCGCATCTATGTGTCCTCCTCTCAAGATGACTGGGTTCAATTACTTCCCTGGGCCGAGTTCTGTCACAACAACCAGTATCATTCTTCATCTGCTTCAACACCATTCTTCACTAACTTTGGATTCCACCCTAAAGTCCCTGAGTTCCAACCGCTTCCAGCAACTTCTGTTCCCGCAGTGGATATCACCTTGCATCAGTTTGCCAATATCTGGAAGAGCGTACGATCATCTCTGCTCAAGGCATCGTTCAGGTACAAGAAGTTTGCTGATAAGAAGCGTCGAGCAGTTCCTGCTCTCAAGGTGGGTGATCGGGTATGGTTATCCACGAAGAATTTGAGGTTAAGAGTTCCCAGTATGAAGTTTGCACCTCGCTATATCGGTCCTTTCAAGATTGAACAAGTCATCAATCCTGTTGCTTACAGACTCCAGTTGCCTCCCTTCTTAAAAATACCCAGGACTTTCCATGTTTCCCTGTTGAAACCGTTGATCTTGAATCGGTTTCATTCCTCACTTCCTCCAACTCCGAAAGTCCAAACTCAACGAGGCGTTGAGTATGAAGTAGCCAAGATCCTGGACTCACGTCACCGTTACGGTCAACTACAATATCTTATTGATTGGAAGGGTTATGGCCCTGAGGAACGTTCATGGACCAATGCTTCTGATGTCCATGCTCATGCCTTGGTCCGGAGATTCCATTCCAAGTTTCCTCAAAAGCCAAAGAAGTGTCCTGGGGCCACTCCTAAAGGGGGGGGTGCTGTCACGATCCGGGTATCTGGACGCCATTTCTTACCCATCAGATGCCTCCTAAGGCTGGCTCAGCGCTCCAGGACCGGATCCCATCTGTTATCCTGATGTTTACATTCCTGTATCCTCTCCTGTCACTCTGAGACGCTGTCACAGTAAACGCCATATTACACCTGGCATGGCGTCTCCCGCGGCCTCCGCCGCCGTCCCTGAGCTTCTGCATGCAGAGTGTCTGAGTGGCGATTACGTCAGCCGCGGCCTCCGCTGTGTCCGCGTGGTTGGATGTGCACCTGTCAGCTTGGCGCCTCCTGTCTCCGGTGGCCGGCGCCGCCATTACTGTTTTCATTACCACATGGATTACAAACCAAATTTCCCTCCAAGTGTCTGCATGGGCGCAGCCATCTTGGTTTCTGTCAGCTGATCATTTCCACCAATCTGTTCTCAGTATTGATAATCTGCATAATTGCCTAGCCAATCCCTTCCTTGCTGCAGGTATAAATACACTGTGCCTGAGCAAGGAAGGCGTCAGTGCTTTGGTTGTCAAACCTAGTTCCTGTTTGTCTCTCTCCTGTGATTGTCTTCCAGGTTCCAGCTCCTGTCTCAAGACTTCCACCATAGAGACCCACACCAGCATTCCACCTGCGGTGTAGCCTGACTCTCCGATCCATTGTGGATTCATCTGTTTCCAGCTACAACATTACCTGCTTCCAGCCCAGCTTCCAGCAGAGTACAGCTTCTCTTAAAGGGCCGGTGTCCTTTTTACAGTTTACCACTCTCCACCGGTATTATTATTTCTCCGCTCTCAAACTCTACATTTCATTCATATTGCATCGCTCTCAAGCCTCATTTATTATTTAACTGGTTCCAGCCAGTATCCACTCCGTGCCAACATCTGTCTGGTTCCAACCAGAACCCGCAGCAGCTATTTTATTTACAGCAGTCCAGCTTTCCCTGGAACACCAGCTGATACGATCCTGGGCTTTCTTCATTGCTACAGTCAGGCCTGGTAAGGACTTTCCAACTCGCAGATAATAAGAACTGTCTCATACTACCAGAGCTCTGTGGCCCCTGCCCCTGTAGTACCCAGGAACTGTATTATTTCTCTGCTGATTTTATGTTTCTTTTACTGCTACTGTGATGCATGGAGTTTGTCAAAAATAAACATCATTGACTTTTATTCAAGTTGTCGTGGTCACGCCTTCGGGCGGTTCTTCTTCATGTTACTTACATGTCCAGGGGTCTGATACAACCTCCCAGGTTCCGGTACATCTCAGCCCCTACAACTGAGGCTGCCTCCCGTCAGCTCAGGCCCTCAGTTGTGACAGATATTATATATATATATATTAATTTCATCTCATTATCATCCAGTCTATATTAGCAGCAGACACAGTACGGTAGTCCACGGCTGTAGCTACCTCTGTGTCGGCAGTCGCTGGTCCATCCATAATTGTATACCACCTACCCGTGTTTTTTTTTTCTATCTTCTTGATTCATACTACTATAGTAGCTTACTGTAGCAGTCTGCGGTGCTGCTGAGCTGACAGTGTCCAGCAGGTCCGTCATCAGTCATTACATAATAAATATATATACCTGTCCGGCTGCAGTACTAGTGATATTATATATATATATATTAATTTCATCTCATTATCATCCAGTCTATATTAGCAGCAGACACAGTACGGTAGTCCACGGCTGTAGCTACCTCTGTGTCGGCAGTCGCTGGTCCATCCATAATTGTATACCACCTACCTGTGTTTTTTTTTTTTTCTTTCTTCTTGATACATACTACTATAGTAGCTTACTGTAGCAGTCTGCGGTGCTGCTGAGCTGACAGTGTCCAGCAGGTCCGTCATCAGTCATTACATAATAAATATATATACCTGTCCGGCTGCAGTACTAGTGATATTATATATATATATTAATTTCATCTCATTATCATCCAGTCTATATTAGCAGCAGACACAGTACGGTAGTCCACGGCTGTAGCTACCTCTGTGTCGGCAGTCGCTGGTCCATCCATAATTGTATACCACCTACCCGTGTTTTCTTTCTTCTTTCTTCTTGATACATACTACTATAGTAGCTTACTGTAGCAGTCTGCGGTGCTGCTGAGCTGACAGTGTCCAGCAGGTCCGTCATCAGTCATTACATAATAAATATATATACCTGTCCGGCTGCAGTACTAGTGATATTATATATATATATATTAATTTCATCTCATTATCATCCAGTCTATATTAGCAGCAGACACAGTACGGTAGTCCACGGCTGTAGCTACCTCTGTGTCGGCAGTCGCTGGTCCATCCATAATTGTATACCACCTACCCGTGTTTTTTTTTTTTCTTTCTTCTTGATACATACTACTATAGTAGCTTACTGTAGCAGTCTGCGGTGCTGCTGAGCTGACAGTGTCCAGCAGGTCCGTCATCAGTCATTACATAATAAATATATATACCTGTCCGGCTGCAGTACTAGTGATATTATATATATATATATTAATTTCATCTCATTATCATCCAGTCTATATTAGCAGCAGACACAGTACGGTAGTCCACGGCTGTAGCTACCTCTGTGTCGGCAGTCGCTGGTCCATTGTTATGCACACCAGTGCCTGCAGGAAAGTACTAGTGTCAGAACTGTTATGCACTCCAGTGTCTGCAGGAATGTACTGGTGTTTGAACTGTTATGCAAAACAAATGGACTCACAGACAAACTGGGGAATATGACATAACGTACACAGAAGGTGATAGGGTAACAAAATACACACACAGTGAACAGAGAAGCCCAGAGGCTAAGGAACTGGGTATCTCCCTTGTATTAGAACTGCTCAGATGTAAAAAGCAAGATGTTGTGTTTTAATACGTAGAGAACCCGAAATGCTGTTGCTAAGGGCAACAGCAAAACCCTAAAGGGTTACCAACGGGTGTGGCAGTAAACTCCTTGGTCAGAGATGGAATGATAGACACAAGGAGAGCCTCCACAATCCTGATTCTCACTTGCAGTGCACAGGTTTAAGCTTACTGCCACTAAACTGACCCCTGACACCTAGCACAGTGAGACAGGATTAGACAGGCAAGTGTTAGAATACAGCCGCAAACTTGCTAAGTTCACAGAGTAATAACAGAACCCCAGCAAGCTAAACGACTGACTCCAGTCTTACTGCTAGGTCTGGATTGGCAGAGTGTAATACCAAATCCCCAGGCCTATTTGCAGTAAGCAACAAACAAATACAAAGCTACACAGTACTGGCTAACTTTCATGAACTGACTAACCAACAGAGATTCAGCAGCATCTGCTTACCCTGAAAAGAGGCCTTATAAAGCAGGTGCTGTCCACGCCCCACTCAGACCTCACAGACTGTGAGCACAAAAACCAGCACCGGATCCCCTGCCGTGCACAGAGCCTGCAACCACTGCACAGCAAAAGACCCGAACCGGAGTATCAGCTGCGCTCAGGTTACTCCACTAGCACTTGTCTCCCGGTTGCCATGACGACGTGGCAGCACAGGGCAGGAGACCCTAACAGTACCCCCCCTCTGACGAGGGGTCAAAGAACCCCTACCACCGGGTTTATCGGGGAACTGCGAGAAGAAAGAGCGTATCAGTCTGGGGGCATGAAGATCACAACTGCGCACCCACGACCGCTCCTCCGGGCCATACCCCTTCCAGTGCACCAAAAATGACAGCCGACCCCGAACCACCTTGGAGTCAAGAATCCTTTCAACAACAAACTCCCTCTGGCCACGTATCAGAAGAGGGGAAGGTCTTCCACTGGAAGAAGGATTACTAATCGCCCGTTTTAAAAGGGAACAATGAAATGTTTTATTGATACCCAAAGAACGGGGCAGATCTAACTGAAATGCCACCGGATTGATAACCCTGGTGATCTTATAAGGGCCGATGAACCGGGGCCCTAACTTATGAGATGGCTGTCTCAACTTCAAATTCTTGGTAGACAACCAGACGAAGTCTCCTAATTTGAAGCTGCAGGGTCTTTTCCGCTTATCAAAAACCCTTTTGGTCACTAATGACACAGACACAAGGGCTTTCTTCACTTTCCGCCAAATACCTCTAAGGACCGAAACCACAGAGGAACCACCAGGCGTGGAGTCCAGGGGGTCAAAAGAATTGGCCTTAGGATGATGCCCATACACACAAAGGAAGGGAGAGATCCCTGTAGCAGAGTGAGCCGCGTTGTTATAGGCAAACTCCGCCATGGACAGATGAGCAACCCAGTCAGTCTGACACTTGGAGACATAACACCTGAGGAACTGCTCCAAGGACTGGTTCACCCTTTCAGTCTGCCCATTAGACTGCGGATGGTAGCCTGACAACAAGCTGACAGAAATCTGGAGATCGGAACAAAATGCCCTCCAGAATTTGGCCACAAACTGGGATCCGCGGTCAGAGACCACATCAAGTGGCAACCCGTGGAGACGCACAACATGCAGCATAAATAATTCAGACAGGCGTCTGGCTGATGGCAGCCCAACCAGTGGAACGAAGTGCGCCATCTTCGAAAACCTGTCAACGACAACCCAGATGGCTGTCATCCCCGAGGATTTGGGCAAGTCCACCACAAAATCCATTGAAATGTGGGTCCATGGCTTAGATGGGATAGAGAGTGGATGTAATGGGCCAACAGGAACCCCTCTAGGAGTCTTATTTCGGGCACAGATGTCACATGCCCGAACCCACTGATCCACATCCTTAGCCACCGAGGGCCACCACACCGCCCTAGATAGCAACTCCCGAGTTCTGGCAATACCCGGGTGACCTGCCGACTTCTTGGCATGGAATTCCAGGAACACTCGCTGTCTTAACCTAGGAGGCACAAACAAAAGACCTACCGGAAGGTCTGGAGGAGCCTGCTCCTGTGCTCTAAGGACTAATGATAAGAGGTCCTGGGTAATGCCCACTTTAATACATGATGGGGAAACAATGGGCAACGGCTCCTCGGTGGTCTCCTGGATTGGAGCAAAACTCCGCGAGAGCGCATCAGCCTTGATGTTTTTTGACCCAGGGCGATATGTTATCAAAAAATTAAAGCGAGCAAAAAACAAAGCCCATCGTGCCTGCCTGGCATTGAGACGCTTCGCTGACTCTAAATATGCCAGATTCTTATGGTCAGTGAGAATTGAGACCACAAACTTAGCCCCCTCAAGCCAGTGTCTCCACTCCTCGAGTGCATCCTTAATAGCCAACAATTCCCGGTTACCCACGTCATAATTCATCTCGGCAGGCGAAAATTTACGGGAAAAGTAAGCACAGGGAAGAAGGCGATTATCAGACACTCCCATCTGAGAAAGCACTGCCCCAATACCCATCTCAGAGGCATCCACCTCCACCACAAAAGGACGCTCTGGATCTGGGTGTCGCAGCACCTTGGCCGAAACAAATGCCCTTTTGAGACGGGCAAAAGCCGCTTTAGCCTCACAAGACCAGTGAGCAACATCCGCCCCTTTCTTAGTGAGTGCCACCAAGGGCGCCACTATAGACGAAAATCCAGCGATAAATCGTCTATAAAAATTCGCAAAGCCCAGGAAACGCTGAAGCGCCTTCAAACTAGTGGGCTGCACCCAATCCAGGACTGCCTGTACCTTGGAACCCTCCATTTGGAAACCTTCTGGGGAGATAATATATCCTAGAAATGCGATTTGCTGAACTTCAAATTCGCACTTCTCCAGCTTCGCCCCAAGCCGGTGGTCTCTGAGTTTCTGGAGGACTAAGCGTACATGCTTCCGATGTTCCTCCAGGGAATGGGAGAAGATTAGGATGTCATCTAAGTATACAACTAAGAATCTATCCAAATATTCCCTGAGCACATCATTCATGAAATCCTGGAAGACTGCCGGGGCATTACAGAGCCCAAAAGGCATCACCAAATATTCATAATGCCCTGAGTGGGTATTAAAGGCAGTCTTCCATTCATCCCCCTCTCTTATTCGGATTAGATTGTACGCACCGCGTAGGTCAATCTTAGAAAAAATGGTGGCAGTACGAAGCTGGTCAAACAAGACCGAAATGAGAGGCAGTGGGTATGAGTTTTTAATCGTGATACGGTTCAATTCCCTGAAGTCGATGCAGGGTCGCAACGAACCGTCCTTTTTACCCACGAAGAAGAACCCCGACCCAACTGGAGACTGTGAAGGTCTGATAAATCCCTTAGCCAAGTTCTCCTGAATGTACTCTGCCATAGCCTGAGTCTCAGGACGTGACAGGGAGTACAACCTGCTCTTGGGAAGCTTAGCATTTGGCAACAAATCAATGGCACAGTCATAGGGGCGATGGGGAGGTAGTACCTCTGCAACTTTTTTGGAGAACACGTCCGCAAAATCTGCATAACACCCTGGCAATCCTGGCAAACTTAGCTGCGAGAGCCTGACTGGAAGGCTCAAGCAACTCCTGAAACAATCAGTACCCCAACTAAGAATCTCCCCAGAGACCCAGTCAAATTGAGGATTGTGGGCCCTTAACCAGGGTAACCCCAACACCAATGGGGCAAAAGTACAGACAGTCACATAAAAGGACAATTTTTCAGAGTGTGTGGCTCCAATAAACAAAGAAATCTGGCTAGTGCAAGAGGTAATTTTACCTTGGGATAATGGTTCCCCGTTTAACCCACAAATCTCAATTTCCGATGCCAAGGGTACTAAGGGAACAGAGTGTTTTAGGGCGAATTGGCGGTCCATAAAAACCCCGTCGGCCCCACTGTCCACAAAGGCCTCAGTCTTGACAGTTTGACCGAGGATCTTCAAGGTCACCGGAATGATAAAAGTCTTCTTGGGAAATTCTGACTTCTGGCCTGACAGGATATTTCCCATCACCCTCAGGCCCTGACGTTTTCCGGCTTTTCTGGGCATGATACTACCACATGACCTTTATTCCCACAGTACAAACACAACCCCTGCTGTCTCCTCCGCGTCTTCTCACGCGAGGAGAGGCGGGTAGCCCCAATCTGCATAGGCTCCTCAGAAAATTCCTCAGAGTCTGAGGTTCCCTTGGGAAGGAAGGAAATCTCAGTCTCCCTTTCAAGCCTACGCTCTCTCAGCCGTCTATCCACCCGGATGGATAACTGCATGAGCTGATCCAAGCTATCAGGCAAGGGATATTGTACCAGTTGGTCCTTTATCTGGTTAGAAAGACCTCTTCGGTACTGGTGTCTCAGGGCTGGGTCATTCCACTGGGTATCATGGGCCAACCTCCGAAACTCCGTACAGTAAACCTCAACTGGCCTTCGCCCTTGCTTAAGGATCGAAATCTGAGCCTCGGCTGAGGCCGTCTTGTCAGGGTCATCATACAACATGCCCAGTGCCGTAAAAAAAGCATCAACACTTTTAAGCGACGGACAGTCAGGCTGCAACCCATATGCCCAGACCTGTGGGTCTCCTTGTAGCAAGGAAATCACTATGCCCACCCGCTGAATCTCCGACCCAGAAGACTGAGGCCTAAGCCGGAAGTATAGCTTGCAGCTCTCCTTGAAACAAAAGAACTGCGAGCGATCTCCAGAAAAACGATCCGGGAGATTTACTTTCGGCTCCTTAACCCCTGCAGGTGCTGCTGCTGCGGGAGCTCCGCCAGCAGCCTGGGAGGTGTGCATTTTAATGGACAAATCATTAAATTGCCGAGTCAGGACCTGCACCTGATCGACCACCTGTTGCAACGTATTTTGAGGGGTATGCTCCATATTCCCACAAAATTTCAACAGGAGTATTAGGCTGCTGAATATGTTATGCACACCAGTGCCTGCAGGAAAGTACTAGTGTCAGAACTGTTATGCACTCCAGTGTCTGCAGGAATGTACTGGTGTTTGAACTGTTATGCAAAACAAATGGACTCACAGACAAACTGGGGAATATGACATAACGTACACAGAAGGTGATAGGGTAACAAAATACACACACAGTGAACAGAGAAGCCCAGAGGCTAAGGAACTGGGTATCTCCCTTGTATTAGAACTGCTCAGATGTAAAAAGCAAGATGTTGTGTTTTAATACGTAGAGAACCCGAAATGCTGTTGCTAAGGGCAACAGCAAAACCCTAAAGGGTTACCAACGGGTGTGGCAGTAAACTCCTTGGTCAGAGATGGAATGATAGACACAAGGAGAGCCTCCACAATCCTGATTCTCACTTGCAGTGCACAGGTTTAAGCTTACTGCCACTAAACTGACCCCTGACACCTAGCACAGTGAGACAGGATTAGACAGGCAAGTGTTAGAATACAGCCGCAAACTTGCTAAGTTCACAGAGTAATAACAGAACCCCAGCAAGCTAAACGACTGACTCCAGTCTTACTGCTAGGTCTGGATTGGCAGAGTGTAATACCAAATCCCCAGGCCTATTTGCAGTAAGCAACAAACAAATACAAAGCTACACAGTACTGGCTAACTTTCATGAACTGACTAACCAACAGAGATTCAGCAGCATCTGCTTACCCTGAAAAGAGGCCTTATAAAGCAGGTGCTGTCCACGCCCCACTCAGACCTCACAGACTGTGAGCACAAAAACCAGCACCGGATCCCCTGCCGTGCACAGAGCCTATAACCACTGCACAGCAAAAGACCCGAACCGGAGTATCAGCTGCGCTCAGGTTACTCCACTAGCACTTGTCTCCCGGTTGCCATGACGACGTGGCAGCACAGGGCAGGAGACCCTAACATCCATCCATAATTGTATACCACCTACCCGTGGTTTTTTTTTTTTCTTTCTTCTTGATACATACTACTATAGTAGCTTACTGTAGCAGTCTGCGGTGCTGCTGAGCTGACAGTGTCCAGCAGGTCCGTCATCAGTCATTACATAATAAATATATATACCTGTCCGGCTGCAGTACTAGTGATATTATATATATATATATATATATATTAATTTCATCTCATTATCATCCAGTCTATATTATCAGCAGACACAGTACGGTAGTCCACGGCTGTAGCTACCTCTGTGTCGGCAGTCGCTGGTCCATCCATAATTGTATACCACCTACCCGTGTTTTTTTTTTTTTCTTCTTGATACATACTACTATAGTAGCTTACTGTAGCAGTCTGCGGTGCTGCTGAGCTGACAGTGTCCAGCAGGTCCGTCATCAGTCATTACATAATAAATATATACACCTGTCCGGCTGCAGTACTAGTGATATTATATATATATATATATTAATTTCATCTCATTATCATCCAGTCTATATTAGCAGCAGACACAGTACGGTAGTCCACGGCTGTAGCTACCTCTGTGTCGGCAGTCGCTGGTCCATCCATAATTGTATACCACCTACCCGTGTTTTTTTTTTTTTTCTTTCTTCTTGATACATACTACTATAGTAGCTTACTGTAGCAGTCTGCGGTGCTGCTGAGCTGACAGTGTCCAGCAGGTCCGTCATCAGTCATTACATAATAAATATATATACCTGTCCGGCTGCAGTACTAGTGATATTATATATATATATATTAATTTAATCTCATTATCATCCAGTCTTTATTAGCAGCAGACACAGTACGGTAGTCCACGGCTGTAGCTACCTCTGTGTCGGCAGTCGCTGGTCCATCCATAATTGTATACCACCTACCCGTGGGTTTTTTTTTCTTTCTTCTTGATACATACTACTATAGTAGCTTACTGTAGCAGTCTGCGGTGCTGCTGAGCTGACAGTGTCCAGCAGGTCCGTCATCAGTCATTACATAATAAATATATATACCTGTCCGGCTGCAGTACTAGTGATATTATATATATATATATTAATTTAATCTCATTATCATCCAGTCTATATTAGCAGCAGACACAGTACGGTAGTCCACGGCTGTAGCTACCTCTGTGTCGGCAGTCGCTGGTCCATCCATAATTGTATACCACCTACCCGTGTTTTTTTTTTTTTCCTTCTTCTTGATACATACTACTATAGTAGCTTACTGTAGCAGTCTGCGGTGCTGCTGAGCTGACAGTGTCCAGCAGGTCCGTCATCAGTCATTACATAATAAATATATATACCTGTCCGGCTGCAGTACTAGTGATATTATATATATATATATTAATTTCATCTCATTATCATCCAGTCTATATTAGCAGCAGACACAGTACGGTAGTCCACGGCTGTAGCTACCTCTGTGTCGGCAGTCGCTGGTCCATCCATAATTGTATACCACTTACCCGTGTTTTTTTTTTTTTCTTTCTTCTTGATACATACTACTATAGTAGCTTACTGTAGCAGTCTGCGGTGCTGCTGAGCTGACAGTGTCCAGCAGGTCCGTCATCAGTCATTACATAATAAATATATACACCTGTCCGGCTGCAGTACTAGTGATATTATATATATATATATATATATTAATTTCATCTCATTATCATCCAGTCTATATTAGCAGCAGACACAGTACGGTAGTCCACGGCTGTAGCTACCTCTGTGTCGGCAGTCGCTGGTCCATCCATAATTGTATACCACCTACCCGTGGTTTTTTTTTTTTTCTTTCTTCTTGATACATACTACTATAGTAGCTTACTGTAGCAGTCTGCGGTGCTGCTGAGCTGACAGTGTCCAGCAGGTCCGTCATCAGTCATTACATAATAAATATATATACCTGTCCGGCTGCAGTACTAGTGATATTATATATATATATATTAATTTCATCTCATTATCATCCAGTCTATATTAGCAGCAGACACAGTACGGTAGTCCACGGCTGTAGCTACCTCTGTGTCGGCAGTCGCTGGTCCATCCATAAGTATACTAGTATCCATCCATCTCCATTGTTTACCTGAGGTGCCTTTTAGTTGTGCCTATTAAAATATGGAGAACAAAAATGTTGAGGTTCCAAAATTAGGGAAAGATCAAGATCCACTTCCACCTCGTGCTGAAGCTGCTGCCACTAGTCATGGCCGAGACGATGAAATGCCAGCAACGTCGTCTGCCAAGGCCGATGCCCAATGTCATAGTACAGAGCATGTAAAATCCAAAACACCAAATATCAGTAAAAAAAGGACTCCAAAATCTAAAATAAAATTGTCGGAGGAGAAGCGTAAACTTGCCAATATGCCATTTACCACACGGAGTGGCAAGGAACGGCTGAGGCCCTGGCCTATGTTCATGGCTAGTGGTTCAGCTTCACATGAGGATGGAAGCACTCAGCCTCTCGCTAGAAAAATGAAAAGACTCAAGCTGGCAAAAGCACCGCAAAGAACTGTGCGTTCTTCGAAATCCCAAATCCACAAGGAGAGTCCAATTGTGTCGGTTGCGATGCCTGACCTTCCCAACACTGGACGTGAAGAGCATGCGCCTTCCACCATTTGCACGCCCCCTGCAAGTGCTGGAAGGAGCACCCGCAGTCCAGTTCCTGATAGTCAGATTGAAGATGTCAGTGTTGAAGTACACCAGGATGAGGAGGATATGGGTGTTGCTGGCGCTGGGGAGGAAATTGACAAGGAGGATTCTGATGGTGAGGTGGTTTGTTTAAGTCAGGCACCCGGGGAGACACCTGTTGTCCGTGGGAGGAATAGGGCCGTTGACATGCCTGGTGAAAATACCAAAAAAATCAGCTCTTCAGTGTGGAAGTATTTCACCAGAAATGCGGACAACATTTGTCAAGCCGTGTGTTGCCTTTGTCAAGCTGTAATAAGTAGGGGTAAGGACGTTAACCACCTCGGAACATCCTCCCTTATACGTCACCTGCAGCGCATTCATAATAAGTCAGTGACAAGTTCAAAAACTTTGGGCGACAGCGGAAGCAGTCCACTGACCAGTAAATCCCTTCCTCTTGTAACCAAGCTCACGCAAACCACCCCACCAACTCCCTCAGTGTCAATTTCCTCCTTCCCCAGGAATGCCAATAGTCCTGCAGGCCATGTCACTGGCAATTCTGACGAGTCCTCTCCTGCCTGGGATTCCTCCGATGCATCCTTGCGTGTAACGCCTACTGCTGCTGGCGCTGCTGTTGTTGCTGCTGGGAGTCGATGGTCATCCCAGAGGGGAAGTCGTAAGCCCACTTTTACTACTTCCACCAAGCAATTGACTGTCCAACAGTCCTTTGCGAGGAAGATGAAATATCACAGCAGTCATCCTGTTGCAAAGCGGATAACTGAGGCCTTGACAACTATGTTGGTGTTAGACGTGCGTCCGGTATCCGCCGTTAGTTCACAGGGAACTAGACAATTTCTTGAGGTAGTGTGCCCCCGTTACCAAATACCATCTAGGTTCCACTTCTCTAGGCAGGCGATACCGAGAATGTACACGGACGTCAGAAAAAGAGTCACCAGTGTCCTAAAAAATGCAGTTGTACCCAATGTCCACTTAACCACGGACATATGGACAAGTGGAGCAGGGCAGGGTCAGGACTATATGACTGTGACAGCCCACTGGGTAGATGTATGGACTCCCGCCGCAAGAACAGCAGCGGCGGCACCAGTAGCAGCATCTCGCAAACGCCAACTCTTTCCTAGGCAGGCTACGCTTTGTATCACCGGTTTCCAGAATACGCACACAGCTGAAAACCTCTTACGGCAACTGAGGAAGATCATCGCGGAATGGCTTACCCCAATTGGACTCTCCTGTGGATTTGTGGCATCGGACAACGCCAGCAATATTGTGTGTGCATTAAATATGGGCAAATTCCAGCACGTCCCATGTTTTGCACATACCTTGAATTTGGTGGTGCAGAATTTTTTTTAAAACGTCAGGGGCGTGCAAGAGATGCTGTCGGTGGCCAGAAGAATTGCGGGACACTTTCGGCGTACAGGCACCACGTACAGAAGACTGGAGCACCACCAAAAACGCCTGAACCTGCCCTGCAATCATCTGAAGCAAGAAGTGGTAACGAGGTGGAATTCAACCCTATATATGCTTCAGAGGTTGGAGGAGCAGCAAAAGGCCATTCAAGCCTATACAATTGAGCACGATATAGGAGGTGGAATGTACCTGTCTCAAGCGCAGTGGAGAATGATTTCAACGTTGTGCAAGGTTCTGCAACCTTTTGAACTTGCCACACGTGAAGTCAGTTCAGACACTGCCAGCCTGAGTCAGGTCATTCCCCTCATCAGGCTTTTGCAGAAGAAGCTGGAGGCATTGAAGGAGGAGCTAAAAGGGAGCGATTCCGCTAGGCATGTGGGACTTGTGGATGGAGCCCTTAATTCGCTTAACAAGGATTCACGGGTGGTCAATCTGTTGAAATCAGAGCACTACATTTTGGCCACCGTGCTCGATCCTAGATTTAAAACCTACCTTGGATCTCTCTTTCCGGCAGACACAAGTCTGCTGGGGTTCAAAGACCTGATGGTGACAAAATTGTCAAGTCAAGCGGAACGCGACCTGTCAACATCTCCTCCTTCACATTCTCCCGCAACTGGGGGTGCGAGGAAAAGGCTCAGAATTCCGAGCCCACCCGCTGGCGGTGATGCAGGGCAGTCTGGAGCGACTGCTGATGCTGACATCTGGTCCGGACTGAAGGACCTGACAACGATTACGGACATGTCGTCTACTGTCACTGCATATGATTCTCTCCCCATTGAAAGAATGGTGGAGGATTATATGAGTGACCGCATCCAAGTAGGCACGTCAGACAGTCCGTACTTATACTGGCAGGAAAAAGAGGCAATTTGGAGGCCCTTGCACAAACTGGCTTTATTCTACCTAAGTTGCCCTCCCACAAGTGTGTACTCCGAAAGAGTGTTTAGTGCCGCCGCTCACCTTGTCAGCAATCGGCGTACGAGGTTACTTCCAGAAAATGTGGAGAAGATGATGTTCATTAAAATGAATTATAATCAATTCCTCCGTGGAGACATTGACCAGCAGCAATTGCCTCCACAAAGTACACAGGGAGCTGAGATGGTGGATTCCAGTGGGGAAGAATTGATAATCTGTGAGGAGCGGGATGTACACGGTGATATATCGGAGGATGATGATGAGGTGGACATCTTGCCTCTGTAGAGCCAGTTTGTGCAAGGAGAGATTAATTGCTTCTTTTTCGGTGGGGGTCCAAATCAACCCGTCATTTCAGTCACAGTCGTGTGGCAGACCCTGTCACTGAAATGATGGGTTGGTTAAAGTGTGCATGTCCTGTTTATACAACATAAGGGTGGGTGGGAGGGCCCAAGGACAATTCCATCTTGCACCTCTTTTTTCTTTCATTTTTATTTGCGTCATGTGCTGTTTGGGGAGTGTTTTTTGGAAGGGCCATCCTGCGTGACACTGCAGTGCCACTCCTAGATGGGCCAGGTGTTTGTGTCGGCCACTAGGGTCGCTTATCTTACTCACACAGCTACCTCATTGCGCCTCTTTTTTTCTTTGCGTCATGTGCTGTTTGGGGAGTGTTTTTTGGAAGGGCCATCCTGCGTGACACTGCAGTGTCACTCCTAGATGGGCCAGGTGTTTGTGTCGGCCACTAGGGTCGCTTATCTTACTCACACAGCTACCTCATTGCGCCTCTTTTTTTCTTTGCGTCATGTGCTGTTTGGGGAGTGTTTTTTGGAAGGGCCATCCTGCGTGACACTGCAGTGCCACTCCTAGATGGGCCAGGTGTTTGTGTCGGCCACTAGGGTCGCTTAGCTTACTCACACAGCTACCTCATTGCGCCTCTTTTTTTCTTCTTTGCGTCATGTCCTGTTTGGGGAGTGTTTTTTGGAAGGGCCATCCTGCGTGACACTGCAGTGCCACTCCTAGATGGGCCAGGTGTTTGTGTCGGCCACTAGGGTCGCTTATCTTACTCACACAGCTACCTCATTGCGCCTCTTTTTTTCTTTGCGTCATGTGCTGTTTGGGGAGTGTTTTTTGGAAGGGCCATCCTGCGTGACACTGCAGTGCCACTCCTAGATGGGCCAGGTGTTTGTGTCGGCCACTAGGGTCGCTTATCTTACTCACACAGCTACCTCATTGCGCCTCTTTTTTTCTTTGCGTCATGTGCTGTTTGGGGAGTGTTTTTTGGAAGGGCCATCCTGCGTGACACTGCAGTGACACTCCTAGATGGGCCAGGTGTTTGTGTCGGCCACTAGGGTCGCTTATCTTACTCACACAGCTACCTCATTGCGCCTCTTTTTTTCTTTGCGTCATGTGCTGTTTGGGGAGTGTTTTTTGGAAGGGCCATCCTGCGTGACACTGCAGTGCCACTCCTAGATGGGCCAGGTGTTTGTGTCGGCCACTAGGGTCGCTTAGCTTAGTCATCCAGCGACCTCGGTGCAAATTTTAGGACTAAAAATAATATTGTGAGGTGTGAGGTATTCAGAATAGACTGAAAATGAGTGGAAATTATGGTTTTTGAGGTTAATAATACTTTGGGATCAAAATGACCCCCAAATTCTATGATTTAAGCTGTTTTTTAGTGTTTTTTGAAAAAAACACCCGAATCCAAAACACACCCGAATCCGACAAAAAAAATTCGGTGAGGTTTTGCCAAAACGCGGTTGAACCCAAAACACGGCCGCGGAACCGAACCCAAAACCAAAACACAAAACCCGAAAAATTTCAAGTGCACATCTCTAAATGTGAAGTGACGTTTCCATGCTTGACCACAAGCCCTGGAAATTTCTTCCCTGCGTGACTGCTCCCCAGCCTCTCAGGCTGGCATCCGTGGTCACCAGGACCCAGTCCTGAATGCCGAATCTGCGGCCCTCTAGAAGATGAGCACTCTGCAACCACCACAGGAGAGACACCCTTGTCCTTGGAGACAGGGTTATCCGCTGATGCATTTGAAGATGCGATCCGGACCATTTGTCCAGCAGATCCCACTGAAAAGTTCTTGCGTGGAATCTGCCGAATGGAATCGCTTCGTAAGAAGCCACCATTTTTCCCAGGACCCTTGTGCATTGATGCACTGACACTTGGCCTGGTTTTAGGAGGTTCCTGACTAGGTCGGATAACTCCCTGGCTTTCCCCTCCGGGAGAAACACCTTTTTCTGTACTGTGTCCAGAATCATCCCTAGGAACAGCAGACGTGTCGTCGGAATCAGCTGCGATTTTGGAATATTTAGAATCCATCCGTGCTGTCGTAGTACTACTTGAGATAGTGCTACTCCGACCTCTAACTGTTCTCTGGACCTTGCCCTTATCAGGAGATCGTCCAAGTAAGGAATAATTAAGACGCCTTTTCTTCGAAGAAGAATCATCATTTCGGCCATTACCTTGGTAAAGACCCGGGGTGCCGTGGACAATCCAAACGGCAGCGTCTGAAACTGATAGTGACAGTTCTGTACCACAAACCTGAGGTACCCTTGGTGAGAAGGGCAAATTGGGACATGGAGGTAAGCATCCTTGATGTCCAGAGACACCATATAGTCCCCTTCTTCCAGGTTCGCTATCACTGCTCTGAGTGATTCCATCTTGAATTTGAACCTTTGTATGTAAGTGTTCAAGGATTTCAGATTTAAAATAGGTCTCACCGAGCCGTCCGGCTTCGGTACCACAAACAGCGTGGAATAATACCCCTTTCCCTGTTGTAGGAGGGGTACCTTGATTATCACCTGCTGGGAATACAGCTTGTGAATGGCTTCCAATACCGCCTCCCTGTCGGGGGGAGACGTTGGTAAAGCAGACTTCAGGAACCGGCGAGGGGGAGACGTCTCGAATTCCAATTTGTACCCCTGAGATACTACCTGCAGGATCCAGGGGTCCACTTACGAGTGAGCCCACTGCGCGCTGAAATTCTTGAGACGGGCCCCCACCGTGCCTGAGTCCGCTTGTAAGGCCCCAGCGTCATGCTGATGACTTGGCAGAAGCGGGGGAGGGCTTCTGTTCCTGGGAAGAGGCTGTCTGCTGCAGTCTTTTTCCCCTTCCTCTGCCCCGGGGCAGATACGAGTGGCCTTTTGCCCGCTTGCCCTTATGGGGACGAAAGGACTGAGCCTGAAAAGACGGTGTCTTTTTCTGCTGAGAGGTGACCTGGGGTAAAAAGGTGGATTTCCCAGCCGTTGCCGTGGCCACCAGGTCCGATAGACCGACCCCAAATAACTCCTCCCCTTTATACGGCAATACTTCCATATGCCGTTTGGAATCCGCATCACCTGACCACTGTCGCGTCCATAACCCTCTTCTGGCAGAAATGGACAGCGCACTTATTCTTGATGCCAGAGTGCAAATATCCCTCTGTGCATCTCTCATATATAGAAATGCATCCTTTAAATGCTCTATAGTCAATAATATATTGTCCCTGTCCAGGGTATCAATATTTTCAGTCAGGGAATCCGACCAAGCCACCCCAGCACTGCACATCCAGGCTGAGGCGATTGCTGGTCGCAGTATAATACCAGTATGTGTGTATATACTTTTTAGGATATTTTCCAGCTTCCTATCAGCTGGTTCCTTGAGGGCGGCCGTATCAGGAGACGGTAACGCCACTTGTTTTGATAAGCGTGTGAGCGCCTTATCTACCCTAGGGGGTGTTTCCCAACGCGCCCTAACCTCTGGCGGGAAAGGGTATAATGCCAATAATTTTTTAGAAATTAGCAGTTTTTTATCGGGGGAAACCCACGCTTCATCACACACCTCATTTAATTCATCTGATTCAGGAAAAACTACGGGTAGTTTTTTCACACCCCACATAATACCCTTTTTTGTGGTACTTGTAGTATCAGAAATGTTCAAAACCTCCTTCATTGCCGTGATCATGTAACGTGTGGCCCTACTGGAAAATACGTTTGTTTCCTCACCGTCGACACTGGAGTCAGTGTCCGTGTCTGGGTCTGTGTCGACCACCTGAGGTAACGGGCGCTTTAGAGCCCCTGACGGTGTTTGAGACGCCTGTACAGGTATTAACTGATTTGCCGGCTGTCTCATGTCGTCAACAGTCTTTTGTAAAGTGCTGACACTATCACGTAATTCCTTCCATAAGACCATCCAGTCAGGTGTCGACTCCCTAGGAGGTGACATCACTAATACAGGCAATTGCTCCGCCTCCATACCATTTTCCTCCTCATACATGTCGACACAACGTACCGACACACAGCACACACACAGGGAATGCTCTGATAGAGGACAGGACCCCACTAGCCCTTTGGGGAGACAGAGGGAGAGTTTGCCAGCACACACCAGAGCGCTATATATATATACAGGGATAACCTTATATAAGTGTTTTTCCCTTATATAGCTGCTGTATAGATTTATCTGCCAAATTAGTGCCCCCCCTCTCTTGTTTTACCCTGTTTCTGTAGTGCAGGACTGCAGGGGAGAGTCAGGGAGCTTCCCTCCAACGGAGCTGTGAGGAAAAATGGCGCCAGTGTGCTGAGGAGATAGGCTCCTCCCCCTTCTCGGCGGCCGTTCTCCCGCTTTTTTATGGAAAAACAGGCATGAGTTAAATGCATCCATATAGCCCAGGAGCTATATGTGATGCATTTTTTGCCCCCTAAGGTGTTTATAATGCGTCTCAGGGCGCCCCCACCCAGCGCCCTGCACCCTCAGTGACCGGAGTGTGAAGTGTGCTGAGAGCAATGGCGCACAGCTGCGGTGCTGTGCGCTACCTTATTGAAGACAGGACGTCTTCTGCCGCCGATTTTTCCGGACCTCTTCTGCTCTTCTGGCTCTGTAAGGGGGACGGCGGCGCGGCTCTGGGACCCATCCATGGCTGGGCCTGTGATCGTCCCTCTGGAGCTAATGTCCAGTAGCCTAAGAAGCCCAATCCACTCTGCACGCAGGTGAGTTCGCTTCTTCTCCCCTTAGTCCCTCGATGCAGTGAGCCTGTTGCCAGCAGGTCTCACTGAAAATAAAAAACCTAAAACTAAACTTTTTTCTAAGCAGCTCAGGAGAGCCACCTAGACTGCACCCTTCTCGTTCGGGCACAAAAATCTAACTGAGGCTTGGAGGAGGGTCATAGGGGGAGGAGCCAGTGCACACCAGGTAGTCTTAAAGCTTTTACTTTTGTGCCCAGTCTCCTGCGGAGCCGCTATTCCCCATGGTCCTTTCGGAGTCCCCAGCATCCACTAGGACGTCAGAGAAAATGTGGTATTACAGTGAGTGACTCTGCAAAAGAAAAAACTATGAGCTGACCTAAACTTATATAGTGGAATAATATGTTGTTTCCCATTAGCCAACACATCATCAATCATGCACCCCTGGCCTGGCTAGTGGATTATTCATTAATTATTAACCAAAAAAATTACCCATTAGAGGACCTTGTTTATAAAGGAACTTCCACCGTAAAATGTGAATTTTACACAAGTACAGCATTGTGTTAGGATCTCTCTTGGTTATGTGTAATACCACCACTTACAATTTTGTCTGCAAAGTATGGTTGTCCTGTGTACGAATAATGAATAGGAAGGAGCCAGGGGATTTTCGTCACTCTGCATTTCTACTGTAAAGAATTACTGCAGTGGCCGAGTGGTGCATGCAGGGAGGGTTTCTGAGTACCCAGAAACTCCACCTGATGGTCAGATTTTTTTTTTCTGTGATGGAGCAGCTGACTGGAGGACACCATTAGATCCCACCTCCTCACATAATTATAGCTCTGCTCTCTATTGAAAGACCCGTGAATCACTCCGTAAGGGGGCGGGGACTTATGACGCAAGGCATCCAGCCCCACGCCGATCAGTGACTTGCTGGATGCGCTGCTGCTGCTGCAAATGTCTCCCATGAATAGTGGTAAGTATGGCGGGTGGGCATGTGTGCAGGGCCGGTGCAAGGTTCCTCGGCACCCTAGGCAAATAGTCAGCAGCACTGCTCACCACCAGCCCCCCCTTCCCCGGCAGCAAAATACCTAACCCCCAGGTAGCCTCACAATTTATCATTTATCGGTTTGGGTTAGGGTTTTGGGGTTACGGTATTAGGGATAGGAAATAGGGGTTGATTTATCAGTGTGGGTTAAGGTTAGGGGTTATTATTAGGGAAAGGTGTGTATATATATATATATATATATATATATATAAAAAAAACCCTATCCACAGCCTAACCCTCCCACCCCTGCAGACAAACTCTAACCCACCCACCCACCCCCGCAGCCTAACCTCTCCCCCCAAAATAGTAATTTGGACCCATCCTACAATGCTACACTGGTTCCCCAAGCCCCCTGTTCATAATGGAGACGCACAGACTATATGGCATTTATGTATATGTGTGCGCGTGTGTGTATATATACACACACATTATATATATATATATATATATATATATACATATAAAAAATAGGAGTAAAGCGCCACGTGTGAGGGAAAACAACACCTGGAAGTAAAATATATATTTATATGTAAAAAACACTCCCTTATAAATAATAGGGTGTCAGCCGTCCCCTAGAAAATTTTTCAGCATTGGTAAGATGCTGTATAGAATTAAGGTGAGTATGGGTAGGTAGGGGTTCTGGCGACCAGCTGGTGTTTGTATATACCAAATTATTTAGCGGACTAAGATAACATATATAGAGGACTGGATAAAAAAGAAAAAAAAACAAAACTTTTTTTTGGTAAAAGAGTAATAACAATTTATTTTGTCAACCATAAAAAATACTTGCTTTAAAAAATAAAACTGTTTTTTCACAGAACTACATATATAAAAAATGTAGTAAAACAGACTATATAATTAAAAAGCCGTTATATAAAAATATTAAGACATAAATAGAATAGAATAAAGGAATTAGTAGTTATTAAAAAACAGCTTAACTTAAGATGGAGGGTCATACAGGAAATCCCAACGCGTTTCGTCTATCTGACTTCATCAGATAGACGAAACGCGTTGGAATTTCCTGTATGACCCTCCATCTTAAGTTAAGCTGTTTTTTAATAACTACTAATTCCTTTATTCTATTCTATTTATGTCTTAATATTTTTATATAACGGCTTTTTATTATATAGTCTGTTTTACTACATTTTTTATATATGTAGTTCTGTGAAAAAACAGTTTTATTTTTTAAAGCAAGTATTTTTTATGGTTGACAAAATAAATTGTTATTACTCTTTTACCAAAAAAAAGTTTTTTTTTTTTTGTTTTTTTATCCAGTCCTCTATATATGTTATCTTAGTCCGCTAAATAATTTGGTATATACAAACACCAGCTGGTCGCCAGAACCCCTACCTACCCATACTCACATATATATATATATATATATATATAAAACACAGAGTAGGGTGATCTTGTGTTGACATTGGGGCAGTCCCACACGGCGGTCACTGTGTGGGAGTATTTGCTCACTTCTGGCTGCACAGGGGCAGGGAGAGCAGACGCCTGACGCTGCCAGGAAGCGATGGTGCAGTGCTACCAGCGTGTAACCCGCTGCCTGCAGGTCCCTGCGCTGCTACTCACCGTTCTCTCTGCCGGGCTGAGATCCGAGGCGGGGACACGCATGGAAGGGGGTGTGGGAAGCAGCTCAAGCAATGTATCCGCCAATGGTTGGTGAAATATCTCCGTCCCCGGCAGAGGCGGATTTAGACCTAATGGGGCCCCAAGCATGACACCGATTTGGGCCCCCCTTCCTCAAACAATCCATAGCACTATATGGTAGTGTGGTGTACACATCTGCAAAAACCAGAAACATAGAATTTGACGGCACATAAGAACCATTTGGCCTAAATTATTTAAATTATTATTTTGTAGAAAAAAAACCCTGAAAGATTAGAATATTCACTCAAGTCCAAAATAAAATGAGTTAAGCAATAACAAAACAGTTGCCAGAGATCAAAGAGCCCCCCACTGCTGCTATCCAATAAATATGTACAGTACTATTCACCTGAGCAAAGGTAACAGGAAAAGGTTGCACCTAACAAACTGATATCATACCTCCAAACTATTCAGTAATCGATACCAGGACTCCAGAGCACCTCCGAAAAGGGAGTATGGCTTCAGGTGGGAGGGCATGGCCTCAGGACATGTTCCCCTGTTTTTGTCATTTTGGGGCATGCCCAGTGCTCCCTGAGCAGCCGGGCAACCCCCAGACTCATCTCTCTGCAATGTTTGGATAACGTGCGCAAGGCATCTATTCAAGCATCACATGCTGCTTTGTTGTGATTGAAAACGCAGTAATAAAGTTTTGAAATGTAGAATATCTCCTATATAATAGCCCTATTCTGTGACCTTGTGATTCATTTGCTAACGCTGGGCGGAGTAACAACAGTGGGCGGAGTTATTCAAATGAGTCACAGAGATCTGGCCAAATCTACAGGAGACTAGGAGCAGAAGCAGATAGCATGGGCATTGGGCATGTCACAGGCAGGGGTGCATACCTCCCAGCTTTCTGCAGGAGCTTTCTCCAGGCAGAAGGAGGGAAACACACTCGGCGAAAAGGGGGCGTGGCTTCACGGGAGGGGCCCCGTTTTCCTCAGTGAGGGGGCTTGCCCAGCGCTCTGTGAGCTGCTGGCATGCCCCCTGGGGCTGATTATGAGTCCGGGGGGCACAGGGCACTTGAGACAGGGGAGCCCTATCTCATTGCTGTGCCTGCTGTGGGTTGGGGGCGTGGCCTAATCGCGGCCCGCGCGGCCACGCCCCCTTATGCAAATTCCGATTTTTATTTTTATTTTTTTAATGGGATTTTGGCCCGTCAGCTAGGGCTAAATCCAGAGGACGTGGTCGCTCCCCCTACACACCCGCACAGGGAGAAGAAAGCAGGGAGACTGCTGCCTCCCTGCAACACCACAGACCTGCCAATATGCAGCAGCGTGTGCTGACTGTAGCACAATGCTGCCGCTGTTGCTGGCAGGACGGGGGGAGCTTCTGAGCTGGGACAGAGCTACTCCAGCCGGGGGGCCCCCTAAAACTGTGGGGCCAACGGTACGTATCCCCTGCCCCCCCCCCTTTTCCGGCTCTGCTGCTGGAACCCCCCCGTAATCCGTACCCCCTGATGCCCCCTCTCCCTCTGTCTCCACTATTCACCGCTGCTCTGCTAAGCAGAACAGCGAGTACAGGAGCTTTCCAACTGCCCCCCCCCACCGCCGGACACTGCGACCCGCGGGTGGGACAGCGGGATAGACCCCAAAAAATGGGACTGTCCCGCGAAAATCGGGACATTTGGGAGGTATGGGGGTGTGTGAGGGGTATGTCATACAGACAGACGGGCACCGGCTCACTGTGTGCTTGACCCCCCACATCAGCATACTCAGCAGGGTCTCTCTGGTGCGGAGGAGCGTCACTTTCTGACACACTCCACGCTTCTTAGCTGTAGTTTTGTGGGTCACCAGCCGCTGTGCACTTTCCGTACTGCCTCTGTTATCTCCAGCCCCTGCGACCCCATCGCTAGCTGCAGCGCTGCCACCCGCAGTGGAGTGCGCCCAGCTCATTCACACACTTTAGCTGGCGGGTAGCGCTGCAGAAATCCGAGCTGCTTGCAGGCTCTGACCCACTCCTCCCTCCAGCCGCAGCGTCTCCTGGGAGCTAACCAGTCACTCCCAGTCTCCCCTTACCACAGTGCCCGGAAGCCGTGAGGTCCGCGCCACGTGCATGCTATGACCCTGTCCTCCCTCCAGCAGCAGCATCTCCTGGGGGCTAACCAGTCATTTCCAGTCTCACCTTACCACAGTGCCCGGCAGCTGCGCGAGGTCTGCGGTGTGTGACTGAGGAGGGGGGGAGGGATGCGGACTGGCAGAGAAAGCAGGACTCCAGCCTGAGAGAGTCAGCCATGCCAAGTCTCCAGCAGCAGCAGCAGATCCCAACAGGTTGGAATGGAACAGCAGCAGCCAGCAGCAGTGACTCCGGTAAGACACATCTGTCTGTCACCACTGTTTTGTCCCTAATACCAATCTCTCCCGTGCCCTGTGTTCTGTCATGTCCCTGTCACCCCTGGCCTTGCCCTGCCACCCTTATTCTGGCCCTTTCACCCTTATCCTGGCCCTTTCACCCTTATCCTGGCCCTGTCACCCTTATGCTGGCCCTGTTACCCCTATCCTGGCCCTGTCACCCCTGTGCTTGCCCTGTCAACCCTATACTGGCCCCGTCACCCCTGTCCTGGTCCTGCCGCCCCTACCCTGGCCCTGTCACCCCTATCCTGTCCCTATCATTTCTGTCCTGGCCCTGTCACCCCTGTCCTGGCCCCGTCACCCCTGTCCTGGCACCGTCACCCCTGTCCTGGCCCCGTCAACCCTGTACTGACCCTGTCACCCCTGTCCTGGCCCTGTTACTGCATACCCTCCAACTACCTTTTATGGCATGTACAGTACCCGCAGCGCCTCCAGAACTCTCCCCAATGCACTACACCTCCGCACCTTCCCCTCCACCACATGCGGCACTCCACCCCTCCCCCACATGCTGTGCCTCCAGACCCCCTACACCACCCGTGGCTCCCACTCCTCCACCCCTTCACCACCCACAGCACCTCCAGGCCCCTTCCACCATTCACCCCCCTTATACGTCTCCCCCCACACCTGCCCCCCTCCACCCGCAGCATCTGCAGACACCCTCCTCCATCAGCGGTCCCCCCCTCACCCACCCCTCCCCCACCAATGGCACCCCCGCACCTGCCCCTCCACCACCTGCAGCACCTCCGGACCTCCTTTCCCATCCGCCGCAACACCCGTACCTGCCCCTACCCTACCCATGGGCCTGCGGTCCCCTACCCAACCCCCGGCACACCCATCCCACAGCACCTCCGGAACCCTTCACCCATCCACAACATCCCCACACCTGCCCCTCTCCCACCCGTGGCACCCCTTCCCCTCCCCCACCTGCAGTGCCTCCGGACCCCTCCCCCATCTGCATCTCCCACTCCTCTGCCCCTCCCCCACGCGCAGCACCTCCCGAACCTACCCCATCCGGGCCCCACCCCCACTTCTGCCTCCCCTCCACCCGCAGCATCTACAGACACCATCCGCAGTCCCCCCCGCACCCGCTACATTCTGTACATCGTGCCCTGCAGGTGCTGTTCACGCCGTCGCAAGGGGCTGCGCCTCCTTCACCATCGCACGCCCTTTCATTGTGCAATATTTAACCACTAACAAAGGAATGCAGGTAATACTCCATATAATACAAATATTAAACCCCAGAAAGGCATGCAAGGGTTAAGGGGGCGTAGCCCCTTGCGACAGCGTGAAGAGCGCCCGTAGGGCGCGATGAAGCACCTAGTATAATCGAGGGCTGCAGCTCCTTAGAATGGAAACACAGTGGATCCAGCGTATGGATACTGTGTCACCTCGGGGCCTTAATGAGCATCTAGGGCTCAATTGTTTTATGTAATATGCTTAGATTTTTTTTGTTTGTTCATCAGTTTGTATTTTATTAAGATTAGTATGATCAATGTGTGGGGTGGTGCCACAGTGTTTCTCACTCGGTTTCTTGGTGTGAGTAACTTTATCCATTATTGCATATTACAATGGTTACCTGGTTGTGAACTTTATTTTAACAAGTTACATTGTCAGCAGTATTTGAGATCGTATAGATTGTTACATGCAGTATTTTATGTTCCGTTATGTTGTAGTCATGGTGATGGGCGCACAATTGATGACGTGAGGTTAGGATCGCGTCAGCGTCGTGGAGACGGGCGGTGGGACCACCTTCCGGTTCCACGATGATTTGCACAGGTGGTGATCATGGTATATAGGTGAGTTACTTTTTAATGTTTGTAAGCTTGAGAAAAATGCATAAAGCATTGAAACGTTGCTAAGGACTGACTGTCTCTGACTGCATCATTTAACAAGACGCCGTGAGTGCCGCTCATTGTTTTGTACATACTGCTGTTTATATGCGGACACCCGGTGCATGATTGCACAGCTGATGGGAGAGCCGGCACCATTTGTTTTTCTATATATATATTTATTTATTTATTTTTTTCTCCCAATAATAAAGCCGGGTGCCTCCATAGACCTAAACGCATACTGTCCTGGGAATGCGGCACTGCTGGCGACTTCAAAAACCACTTTAGCATGCCAGTTTGAAGTGGTTTTTGAAGTCACCAGGAGTGCCGCATTCCCAGGAGAGTGTATGTATATATATATATATATATATATATATATGTATGTGTATATGTATATGTATGTGTGTATATCTATATATATATATATATATGTGTGTGTATATATGCACATACGAAGAGAGTATTGACTGCATAGGAGAGAAAAGAGTTAAACATCTGGGGAGGGGTGGACCTAGCTGTAAGGAAAGTACAGCCTTCTTTAAGGGGAGGGCTTGATATATATAGGGAGGGCGAAGCCATTTTAAGCCTCTTGGTGATTTGGTTTGGTGAGTGCTGCAGTGCCAGCAAAGACTTTTGTTTTATTTGGTATTCCTGCTGTTCACAGTGATATACTGCCTCCTTATTGTGCTCTCCTCCCCAGTAGCCCAGGGTGTCCCTTGCTTTTATACAAAGGCTGCTGATATGTCCTCTCGCCCCCAGCGCATGCTAAGGGCCCCGGCTCGGTTCCGTGGGTCGGACGGACGAGCGGGCCCTGAGGCGGCGGCGGGCGGTGGGGTGGACGGGGCTCCGTCCCCTAGGGCCTCATCAGGCGCCCCCTCAGGTAACGATGGCGGGGCCCGGGCTGACTCGTCGCCGGGTGCCGAGTCGGACACTCCAGCCAGACGAGGGCGGCGTGGGGGACCAGGGGTCCCCGCAGGCCGCTCGAGTGTTGGCGGGCGGCGGCCGTCCCCGCCGGGAGCCGCCGAGCCCGGTTTAATGGTGGGCGCCCGCGGGCGCGCGCGTGTGCGCGGCGAGGGACACCAAGGCGCGGCAGAGGCAGTCTCTCCTTCCCCGCCGCGGTCGGCTGTTCGGGCCGGGCGGGAGGCGAGGAGGGTGCAGGGAGCTGGCGGTCGCCGCGCGGGGACTAGTCAGGAGCCTCGCGCGGCGGCCAGGCAAGAGGAGCAGGCCGGGAGGCAGCTGGCGGGTGGACGTGGGGCGCGCGCTCGCGGTGCGCGCGCGCCCACGCTCGCTCCGGGCGCCGCTTGCCGCGCACGTGCGCGCGCAGCGGCGCCAGCTGAACAAGGAAGGATCGCAGCAACCTCGTCTTCTCCCCAGATGCCGGAGTCCGGCCGGGGGAGAGGCAGGTTGAGGGGGGTGCAGCGTGTGCCTCAGGGAGGCAGCGCTGGGGGCATATTTAGAAATATAAGCGAAGGGGGCACAGCAGGAGTCACAAGGGGCGGCCACCAACATCATCCGGGTGCGCCCTCCGCGGGTCAGGTGACACGCGGGGGAGCACGCACGGGAGGGCAGCAGGTCCCTGTCACTGTCGCCGGACGCGGCGGGGCCCGCGGCAGGAGGAGTGACAGAGAATGGGTCAGCGGCCGCAGGGCCGCGGCCCAGGCAGCTGTACAAGTCAGCGGGTCCTCCCCCGGATCAGGGGATTCTTCTCCTTCCCTGGATAGGGAAGAGGAAGGATCGGAAAGGGAGAGCCTCTGTGCAGGCCGGGGCGCTCTTGCCTTCGGGTCAGAACAGGAGGGGCGGGACCCCCGGGGAGTGTCGGGCGGTCAAAGGGCGCGGGCTCGCGCCCAACCAAGGACCGGTCGTCCTTCGGGCGGCATTTCCGGGGGTCGTGCCGCATGGGATTCCCCTGGGGCCATAGCGTCGGCACTGGCCACGGTGGCGCAGGCTCTTGTGCCATTAGCTGCAGTGGCCTCCCCTAGAACAACGGCGGATTCCGGCCGAGCTGCAGGGCGCAGGGGGTCAGACAAGGTCAGGTCATCAGCGGCGCAGCGAATGTCAAGAGCCTGCCGAGAGCTGGGGGCTGCAGCGGCGGAGCTGGAGCTAGAGCCAGACCGCGAGCGGCAGGGAGGCTCGGGCACTGCGCATTACACACGGGGTGCCCGGCGTGCGCCGCACGCGCGGGCCGGGCCCTCTTTTGTTTTGTCTTCCACAGGGGACCAAGGTGAAACGGACTCGGCAGACTTCGCGGTGGACGAGGATTGGAATGAAGTCGACGAACAATCTGAGTCGGAGAGGTCGACGGCATCCGGTGAGTTGGTGCAGTCTTTTTCATATTCCACCGCGAGCTCGAGTTCGCGTAGCTCTTCATCCTCCTCCTCATCCTCCTCTTTGGCGTCACAAGCGTCCGACGCGGATAGTACTGCTAGGGCAAGGAGGGAGGCCGAGAAACTTGCCAAAAGGGCGGCAAAGCAGCAGAAGAGGCGCAAGCGACACAGGCGAATGAGTGTAGAGGAGCGTAGGGCAAAGAAGCGGCGCGATCTGCCGGGGGTAGTGCGCTGCGAATACACCGCAGTTATGAGGGGGCTGCGAGATAGCTGCCGCAAGAAGATACGTAGGGGTGACTTCGTGGACTTATTCGTTTTGACTAGGGCCATGAAGAGAGACTACAAAGCGGCGGCCGCTAAGACGGGCATGGGGACAGAAGCTTTCCGGTCTTTTGATAATTGGCTGGCCGGTTTCTGGGTGTTTGCGGCATGCTATTTGGAAGATAGGCCGGAAGAACACATGAATATTATCCGGTACCTGCATCTCGTGCATGACATGCAGCGCACGTCCGCGGGCTCGGAATGGCGGCAATATGACCAAGAGTTTCGGGAGAAACAAGATGGGCTGCGGGTCATGGATTTTGGTTTCAAAGATGTGGAGGTCTGGCTCAAAGTGACCCGGGCATCACAACAGGAGGCGGAGCACCAGAAACAGGGAACTGGTGTGCGTCGCGCAAGGGGCGGTCGCGGACGGAGGAATTGCCAGGACAGGCGGATTGGCCGCTCGCGGCGGCGGGCGGTCTGCTACTCGGGGGAAATGCTTCGCTTTTAACAGCGGAACATGTTCCTATGGCAAGCAGTGTCGGTTTAGTCACTCCTGCCAGCATTGTGGAGGAGCCCACCCAGCCTCCTCTTGTTTCAAAGGGGGGCGACAGGGTAGCAGGGGAAAGCAGACTTACTCGAAGCAGGCCGCGAGCGGGACCGCTCAGCAGAGCCCCAACGCCAGTTAAGTTGGAAACGATGGGCAAATGGTTGGATATGTATCCGAATAGAACGGATGCCAAGTTTTTGTTAGACGGTTTTAAGTTTGGTTTTCGCTTGCCTGTTGCAAGCGAGGTATCAGTGCGGGCACAGAGAAACCTCCAGTCTGCACGGGCTTTGCCGACTGTCCTGCGGGAGAAAGTAGATAAGGAGGTCAGGTTGGGCAGGATGGAGGGGCCTTTTAGATCAACCCCGGTGGATGACTTGGTCATCTCCCCGGTCGGGGTGGTTCCGAAGAAGACCCCGGGCGCTTTTCGGCTCATACAGCATCTGTCTTACCCACCAGGGGCATCGGTCAACGACGCAATACCACCGGCGTATTGCTCGGTGGTGTATCAGTCATTTGACGAGGCGCTGGAGATGGTCCGCAGCTACGGGAGCGGGGCCCTCATGGCTAAGATCGATGTTGAGTCAGCCTTTCGATTATTGCCATTGCATCCTGACTCATTCCGTTTCATGGGTTTCCGGATTGGGACGGAGTATTTCATCGACAAATGTCTGCCGATGGGATGTTCCGTTTCATGCTCATTTTTCGAACGCTTTAGCACTTTTCTCCATTGGTGTGTGGAGTCGACGTCAGGCGGCCAAGGGGTGGCACATTACCTAGACGATTTCCTATGCGCGGGTCCGGCGAACGACACAAGGTGCGCCGATTTGTTGTTTAGCACCCAGGCTCTCTTTTACCACTTCGGTGTTCCTGTAGCCGGGGACAAAACGGAAGGTCCGGACTCCTGTTTATCGTTCTTGGGGATTGAAATTGACACAGTGGCGGGGGAGTGTCGATTGCCTCAGGACAAAGTGTCAAAGCTCCGCGAAACCATTTGCCGGTTCAAAGGCTCGCGTAAGGTCACGTTGCGTCAGGCGCAGTCCTTGCTGGGCATGCTTAACTTTGCTTGTCGGGTAATTCCGATGGGCAGGGTTTTCTGCCGGAAGCTCGAAAGGGCAACGGCGGGGTGTGCCAGGCCTCATCATTTCGTTAGATTGTCCTCTGAATTAAAAAGGGATCTGGCCGTATGGGCTTCGTTCCTGGAGGATTTTAACGGGGTGAGCATATGGCAAGCGCCAGCCGTAGACAGCGACCGGTTGCAGCTGTTTACCGATGCCGCAGGTGCCTATGGTTTTGGTTGTTTTCTGGAGGGATCGTGGTGTGTGGCATCTTGGCCGGAAAGCTGGCATAGTAAGGGGCTTACAAGAGATCTGTTGCTACTGGAGCTTTTTCCCATTATGGTAGCTCTGGAAGTTTGGGGCGACCGGTTGGCTAATCGCAGCATAGTGTTCAGATGCGACAATCTGGGCGTAGTGCATGCGATTAATAACCAGAGGGCGAAATCGCTAGTGGTTCTGAGGGTGCTCGGGCAGTTGCTTCTGACATGCTTGCGTAGGAATCTATGGTTCCGGGCGCAGCATGTTCCCGGTTTGGAAAACGAAATCGCAGATGCATTGTCGCGGGGACAGTGGGAGAGGTTTTGGGTTTTGGCACCCGAGGCCGAAGAGCAGGGTTTTCACTGTCCTGGTTATGTTTGGCAGGTGATCGGGCCGGACTGGAAGGTCTAGCGTTGCGGTCAGTAGCGCCGGCCACGCTCAAGGCGTACGAACAAGCGTGGAGCGAGTGGGAGGAGTTTGTCCAGGGTCGTCAGCATCAAGGTAAGAGCAAGCATCGGCTGATGCTTTCTTTTATGTGGCAGCTCTACGTTTCCGGTAGGTCACGAGCGGTGGTGTCCCGGTACCTGGCTGGCGTCTCATTCTTTTGCAAGCTGCGAGGCGTCCCGGATGTAACGAAAAGCGAGGTTCTACGGAAGGCTATGAAAGGGTGGGCGCGGGTTGCGCCGACGCCGCCAGATAGGAGGCGGCCCATCGATGCGGCTTTGTTGCCGGCCGTCATCGAAGCGGTGGGGCGAGTAGCGTCGTCCAGGTTTGAGGCGCTTTTGTTCCGTTTAGCCTTCTCGATGGCTTACCACGGGGCTTTTCGTGTTTCTGAGTTGGTAGCGCCTTCCAAGAGGTCGGAATCGCGCATGCTGGTCGGCGACGTGGTTGTGAGTGAGAGGTCCTTGCTGTGCAGATTGCGGCGCTCCAAGACGGATCAAGTGGGGAGAGGGCGCTGGGTTACGATGGTTCCAGCGCTAGAAGAAAGCGTTTGCCCAGTGGGTCTGGCAATGCAATATGTGGGAGTGCGACCCGCTAAGGAGGGGTCATGGCTATTGCATTATGACGGGCTGCCAGTCACAAAATACCAGTTGCGGTGGATGCTGGGTCGCTGTCTGACGGGCTTAGGCCTCTCCCCTGCCGCTTTCGGTACCCATTCCTTTCGGATAGGCGCGGCGACGTCGGCAGCTGCGGCGGGTTTCTCCAGAACTGAGATCCAGGCGGTGGGGCGATGGAAGTCGTCCAGTTACAAGCGATATATTCGCCCCATCACGTGAGAGGGAGCCCGGCGCTTGGGGCATTGTTAATTGCAATTCGTTATGCTGTTTCAGTTCTGTGTTTTATGGATTTGTGCGTTTGTTAATGTTTGTTCCCCCTTTTGTTATCCTACTCAGGGATTAGCTACTCGCCGTTGCCGGCATGAGTCGGCAGCGGGGGTCTGGAGTTATTTGCGAATTTTTGCCTGACTTGACGGACTGAATTCTAATCTTTAATTCGGCTAATTTGGTCTAATCAGAGTGCCTCAGCAGGTCTTTACGTTTCACCTCCAGCTGAGTTATTACATGTGTTTCCCATTTTATATCCCCCCCCCTCCCTGTTTTATTTCGTTTGTTTTATTTGATCCTTCCCCTTTGTGTCTTTAATTGCGCTTTAAATTGGCAACGGAACATGGTGCAGTCGGCTAGGCCGTGACTGCTGCAATAGCGAGATCTAAAGTTTTCTTTTTTGGCAGATCCTTCAGTTTAAACAATTAATAAGCCTCTTAGTAATCAATTCTACCCCTCTTTTTCCCTTCAGGATGGTTCGAAGACTATTTGCCCATATGGGTGGTTGGCCACTCTTACATTTACTGGGCGGCCAGGTTTGTGGCCTCGGAAGGGTCTCAGGCATTGCTTGGAGTACAGGGTGTCAGATGGCTTGGCTGGCGAGGAATGATGTGGGGTGAGCTGAGGAGTAGGTTAGTGAGTCAGGCCAGCAAGCATGGAGTCCCTAAGGTTTTGGTTGTCCATCTAGGTGGCAACGACTTGGGGAAGAGGACATCCTTGGACCTGCGGTGGGCCATGATACAGGATCTGGCAAGGGTGACCGCGGCATGGACCAATTGTGTGTTGGTTTTTTCAATGATGGTGCCGAGATTGTGTTGGAGGGGTGTGGCGGATGGTCGCCAGATTGATGAGGCCCGGAAAAAGGTGAACGGAGCGGTGGCAAAGTGGGTGCTGTCCCACGGTGGGAGGGTGGTTCGCCACCCGAGGATACGGTTCAGAGACAGCCACCTTTTCCGGCGCGATGGAGTACATCTATCCAATGAGGGGATGATGTTTTTTCTGGAGGATCTAGGTTTCGCTCTGCAGGAGTTAGGGTAGGTTTATGGTGGCGGTGCGAAAGGCTTTTGGGATGAGTCTTTAGCTGTTGGCGGAAAAGAACGGCAGTTTCGTATGGTAGAGAAAACTGTAGTGTTTTACAGTTGGTTGTGGTTTAGGTGCACTCACCTCCATCGACTTATGGCCGCTTGACCACCCGTCCGGGAAGGCAGCGGCAGGGCACCCAGGAGCGGTGGGTAGTCACTTTGGGGGTTGAGTTGTCACCTATTACCGGTTTATGGTAAGCTTTTAGTAAATTTATAGGGTTGAGTTATTTAAGTTTAATTTAGATTAAGTGAGCCGTTCTTTTGGGCCGCCACCATATGCCAGCTGGAGCGGCATATTAAATTAATCTCTTTATTACAGGTTTCCCAATGGTTAGGGACAAATAAATAGCTAGCAATTTTCTGCCAAATTCAAGTCTCAGTGTCGTTATTTCTGGTTATGGTTATGAACGCTTTACTTTCAAAGAAAGGGGTCCACCAAATATCACTAAGATGTTTAATACATACATACATACATACATACATACACACACACACACACACACACTCAAGTGTTTATCAGTAACCATATAAAGTTTAATGAAATATGTAGGTTTAATACATAACGATGTGTAATATAAATCCAAATACACTAATTGTACAAATTCAGTTTTTGTACAAATAATACTTGCATGTGAATTGCAAGCAGGACAGATAAGATATAGTAGCAGATATTCGGTACAAACAAGCTATTCTGTTTTACTTGTGTCATACTGGAGAGAGAGAAAGAGAAAGTCAGAGAGAGAGAGAGAGCGGGTGCTAGGGAGAGAGGGGGGACAGAGAGTTAGTGCTAGGGATGGGGGGTTAGCGAGAAAGACAGAGGGTGTCAGAGAGAGCGAAAAGGTGTCAGAGAGAGAAAGGGTGTCAGGGACAGAAAGAGGGAGAGGAGACAGAGTGCTAAAGTGTCAGAGAGAGACAGAGTGCCAAGAAGAGTGAGAGAATTGGAGCAAGGGGGGGTACTACCTGTTCCAGCATCAGGTCTTTTTGGTGAACGGACACTTCATGGCATTAGGCCTCCTTCATCATACACCCGTAAATTTACGGCATTATGTCCGTGAGGGGGCGGGGCTACGATTGTCAGTCACGCCCACTCCACTCTGTACAGGGACTAAATTAATGAACAGAACTCACCAACTGTGCAGATTACTGGAGCCGGCAGTTAGGGTAATGTCTGCAGCAGTGTTGGGGAGGGGTCAGTTTGTGGGGTGCCCTGGCTGTCTGTCCTGCCTATAATCCGGCACTCGCCCCGCCCACTCCTTTATTCAAAGAGCTTTAACAGGCAATCCAACCGAGCATCTGTATGTGTAAATATAGCACGATAAGCAGCTCCAACAGCCTACTCCTGTCCCCAGACTGCCTGCAGTGCCTCAGCCTGGCTCTCAGTGGCTGTGCTGCCGCAGCACTTGGAGCATTTCCCTTTATGCAACCGTGGCTGCAACTTTAAGACACACGGGAGATGTGTAAAGGCGTAAAAGCGAGACTTTCCTAGCTGCATGCCACTACCGCAGCTATACCTGTGCCCCCAACAGAACTAACCTGCACAATGAACGTAAATCCGCTCCTGGTCCCCGGTTAAGGTCCGCCCCCGGCCTCCTCCTCTGGCTGCAGCAGCTCCGTGGCCTCTTTGCGCGGTTTCAGGACCCGCTGAAGAAAGCAGGTCTTACACGGTCATCGGGACAGGAGGGAGGGGGGTGAGGAGGAATGCGGTCACTTATTTATTTTTTAGTTGCACTCAGCGCCGCCCTTCCAGCGCTGCCGCCCATAGGCAGCTGCCTAAAGCTGCCTAGTGGTGGCGCCGGCCCTGCATGTGTGTGCCCCTACGGCCGTAATCGGTGAGCTTGCATTTTTTGCCAAACGTGTGCTAAGAAACTTTATTATTGCCCCATGTTAAATTGTAGAGTTTATTATAATTGTTCTGATTATCAGTATTCTTAGTGCTTGCACCTGTATTTTTCTTTTTTCTGCACAAGTCTCAGCATGGTCAGGGGGGTACAAAAGGGTATACCTATCCCGGGCCCCCGAGGTTCAAAGGGGTCCGGGGTCCCAGGGCAAGGTTCAGGAGTAAAAAGTCGTAGCACCTATTAATAGTTATATACTTAAACTGAATGCATCGATAGCCCGTCTGGCACAGCTCAAGAAGACAAAAACTTGTCTGCTTGTTGTTGCAAGATATTTCCATATAACATTAGTAACAATATATTTTGGGAAGTTTTGGAAGTATTGATACTAACATTGCTGTCTGCAATACGTGGTTTCTTGTTTGCAGTATGTATTCACTGTGATATTTATTTTCGTCTCACTCAGCACAATATACATGATAAATGTAATGCCTATGCAATAAATTCCAAATGCAATTTGACCTTGTGTGAATTATTCATCCCTAAATATATCAGTACGGATGGGGTAATGATTAGCTTTACTGCCTCACAGCACTGAGGTCATGGGTTCGATTCCCACCATGGCTCTAACTGTGTGGAGTTTGTATCTTCTCCCCACAATTCAAAAATATAATACTGGTAGGATAATTGGCTCCCAACAAAAATTAACTGTAGCGTAAATGTTTGTGTGTGTACATGTGATAGGTAATACAGAGAGTAAGCTCCACTGGTGAAGGGACTGATGTGAATGGGCAAATATACTCTGTAAAGTGCTGTGGAATATTTGTGCGCTATATAAATAACTGGTAATAAAATAGGATTTTAATTACCTACCGGTAAATCCTTTTCTCGTAGTCCATAGGGGATACTGAGAATCCATTTAGTACCATGGGGTATAGACGGGTCCACTAAGAGCCATGGGCACTATAAGAAATTGATAATGTGCGTTGGCTCTTCCCTCTATGCCCCTCCTACCAAACTCAGCCTAGGAAACTGTGCCCGAGGAGACGGACATACTTTGAGAGAAGGATATAAAAGGAAAGTGGTTAGATTCTGAACCACACAAAACACGAGGAAAGCCAAGCTAAACAAACTTGAAACAGCAACAGCAACAGCTGAACAAACCAGAAATACTTAACCAAGTGACAGTGCAGGAAGAACGAAGCACCGGGCGGGCGCCCAGTATCCCCTACGGACTATGAGAAAAGGATTTACCGGTAGGTAATTAAAATCCTATTTTCTCTTACGTCCTAGGGCAGGGGCGGCCAACCAGTCAGTGACAAAGAGCCAATAAACCTTGTTAGGTACGTCAAAGAGCCGACATCGAGCCGAAGGCGCGCATACAAAAATGGAATGTGGCCTTGTGCCTGCTAGACCACGCCCCTGGTATAAAATACATTGAAAAAGCCAGAATGACATAAAATAAAAAAAATTAAAGTCAGATCCATTGAAAAAGCCACTTTCACATAAAATAATTGAAAAAGCCAGATTCACATAATAAACTTAAGTTCCCCCATGTGTTACTCCAGCCAGCTCCCCATGTGACACTCCTGCTAGCACCCTCCTATGTCACTCCAGCCAGCTCCCCATGTGACACTCCTGCCAGCACCCTCCTTCATCACTCCAGCCAGCTCTCCCATGTGTCACTCTTGCTACCACCCTCCTATGTCACTCTAGCCAGCTTTCCCATGTGTCACTACTTCCAGCACCCTCCTATGTCACTCCAGCCAGCTCCTCCATGTGTCACTCCTGCTACCACCCTCCTATGTCACTCCAGCCAGCTCCCCATGTGATACTCCTGCTAGCACCCTCCTTCATCACTCCAGCCAGCTCCCCATGTGACACTCCTGCTAGCACCCTCCTTCATCACTCCAGCCAGCTCTCCCATGTGTCACTCTTGCTACCACCCTCCTATGTCACTCTAGCCAGCTTTCCCATGTGTCACTACTTCCAGCACCCTCCTTCATCACTCCAGTCAGCTCTTCCATGTGTCACTCCTGCCCGGACCCTTCTGTGTCACTCCAGCCAGCTCCGCCTTGTGTCACTCTAGCCCACCCTCATGTGTCACTAAAGTTCCGCCACCAAGTCGTGCCATTGCTGCAGCTCTTAATGTGTTCTCTGTTTGCCAGTGGGTGTCTCGCCTCTAGTATCTGGCTCCTTCAATTTTCAGTCCCTGTAGTGCTGCTGCGTGTCTGGATGGAGTGCAGTGGTTTCTGTATCTGTTGTGGTCACATAATTTAGAGTGTTGGGAGCCACATGTAAATAAAGAAAGAGCCTCATGTGGCTCAAGAGCCACTGGTTGGCCACCGCTGTCCTAGGGGATACTGGGAATCCATTTAGTACCATGGGGAAGTACCAAAGCTCCCAAACCGGATGGGAAAGTGCTGAGGTTCCTGCAGAACTGATTGACCAAACTGAAGGTCCTCAGGGGCCAAGGTATCGAACTTGTAAAACTTAGCAAACGTGTTTGAACTTGACCAAGTAGCTGCTCGGCAGAGCTGTAAATCCGAGACACCCCGGGCAGCCACCCAAGAAGAAGCCACCGACCTAGTAGAGTGGGTCTGTACAGATTTTGGAACCGGCAAACCTGCCGTGGAGTGAGCCTGATCCAGTGTGCAATTGACTGCTTTGAAGCAGGACACCCAATCTTATTGGGATCATAAAGAACAAACAGCGAGTCCGATTTTCTGTGACGAGCCGTTCGCTTGACATATACCTTCAAAGCCCTCACAACATCCAAAGACTTTGAAGTAGCAGAGGTCTCCGTAACAACTGGAACCACAATAGGTTGGTTAATGTGAAACGCAGACACCGCCTTGGGAAGAAATTGCTGACGAGTTCTGAGTTCAGCTCTGTACTCATGGAAAATTATGTAGGGACTCTTGTGAGATAACGCCCCTAACTCCGACACACGTCTTGCCGAAGCCAAGGCCAACAGTGTGATGGTCTTCCACGTAAGGTATTTTACGTCGTAATAGTTCAAACCAGTCCGATCGGAGGAACTGCAACACCAAATTGAGATTCCATGGTGCCGTGGGAGGCACAAAGGGAGGTTGGATGTGCAAAACACCTTTCAAGAATGTCTGGACCTCAGGGAGAGAAGCCAATTGTTTCTGAAAGAAAATAGGCAAGGCTGAAATCTGGACTTTTATGGAGTCTAGACGTAGGCTCACATCCATACCTGACTGCAGAAAAAGCAGGATACGTCCCAGATGAAATTCCACCGCAGAATTTTGTCTGTCCTCACACCAAGAGATGTATTTCTTCCAAATACAGTGGTAATGTTTAGACGTTACCCCCTTCCTGGCTTGGAACATAGTGGGGATGACCTTGTCAGGAATCCCTCGCTTGGCTAGAATCAGTCGTTCAACTTCCATGCCGTTAAACGTAGCAGCGATAAGTCTTGATAGACGAATGGGCCCTATTGCAGAAGATCCTCGCAAAGAGGTAGAGGCCACGGGTCTTTAAGGAGCATCTCCAGAAGATCTACATACCAGGCCGTTCTTGGCCAGTACGGAGCAATGAGAATTGCTTGAACCTTTTTCCTTTTTATTCTTTTTAGAATTCTTGGGATCAGAGGAAGTGGAGGAAACACATACACCATCTGGTAGACCCATGGAGTCGTCAGAGCGTCTACCGCCATCGCCTGTGGGTCTCTCGACCTGGAACAATACCGCTTGAGCTTCTTGTTGAGATGAGAGGCCATCATGTTGATTTGTGGATATCCCCACCGACGTGTCAACCACCTGAACACCTCCCGGTGAAGGCCACACTCCCCCGGGTGCAGGTCGTGTCTGCTGAGGAAGTCTGATTCCCAGTTGTCTACTCCCGGAATGAAGACCGCCGACAACACCACAGTGTGTTTTTCCGCCCAGAGGAGAATTCTTGACACCTCTGACATTGCGGCTCTGCTTTTCACCCTGTCGGTTTAAGTACATCACCGCCGTCACATTGTCCGACTGGACCTGAATTACCTGATTTTGAAGAAGAGATGAGGCCTGCAGAAGGGCGTTGTATATAGCCCTGAGTTCCAGGATAGTGATTGGAAGGATGACTTGCTGACATGACCATCTTCCCTGAAACTGCACCCCCTGGGTGACTGCTCCCCAACCTCTGAGGCTTGCGCCTGTGGTTAGCAGAATCCAATTCTGAATCCCGAACCGTCGATCCTCGATTAGGTGAGAAGTCTGTAGCCACCACAGAAGGGAGATCCTGGCTTTTGGCGACAGATAGATCCTCTGGTGCATGTGAAGATGCGATCCGGACCATTTGTTCAACAGATCGAGCTGAAAGGACCTTGCATGAAACCTTCCATACTGAAGCGCCTCTTAAGAGGGCACCATTTTCCCCAGAAGGCGAATGCACAGTTGCACCAAGATCCTGGTTGGCTTCAGGACTGGATTACCATTGCCTTTTCCAAGGGAATGAACACCTTCTGAGACTCTGTGTCGAGTATCATTCCCAGGAAAGGAAGCCTCCGTGTTGGCTCTAGGTGAGACTTCGGCAGGTTCAGAATCCACCCGTGATCCAGGAGTAGTCTGGTTGAGAGGCCAATGCTGTCCAACTACCGCTCCCTGGACGGTGCCTTTATCAGAAGATCGTCCAGGTACGGAATTATGGGGGTCATTCCAAGTTGTTCGCTCGTTATTTTTTTTCGCTTACGGAGCGATTAGTCACAAACTGCGCATGCGCAATGTTGGCAGTGCGCCTGCGCCAAGTAAATTTGCACAAAAGTTTGGTATTTTACTCACGGCCTAACAAGGTTTTTTCATCGTTCTGCTGATCGTAGTGTGATTGACAGGAAGTGGGTGTTTCTGGGCGGAAACTAACCGTTTTTATGGGAGTGTGCGGGACAGGGAAAAACGCGGGAGTGTCTGGAGAAACAGGGGAGTGGCTGGGCGAACGCTGGGTGTGTTTGTGACGTCAAACTAGGAACGAAAAGGACTGAACTGATTGCAGTGTAGGAGAAAGTCTCGAGCTACTCAGAAACTGCTAAGAATTTTCTATTCGCAATTCTGCTAATCTTTTGTTCGCAATTCTGCTATGCAAAGATACACTCCCAGTAGGCGGCGGCTTAGCGTGTGTAATGCTGCTAAAAGCAGCTAGCGAGCGAACAACTCGGAATGAGGGCCTATGTTCACTCCCTGTTTGCGGAGTAGAAACATCATCTCTGCCATCACCTTGGTGAACACCCTCAGTGCCATGGAGAGACCAAATGGCAGGGCCTGGAACTGGTAGTGACAGTCCTGCAATGCAAACCGTAGATAAGCCTGATGAGGCGGCCAAATCGGAATGTGAAGGTACGCATCCTTGATATCCAGAGACACTAGGAATTCCCTTTCCTCCAGACCTGAGATCACCGCTCTCAGAGACTCCGTCTTTAATTTGAACACTCTGAAGTACGGCTTCAACAACTTGAGGTTCAGAATCGGTCTTACCAAGCCATCCAGTTTCGGTACTACAAACAAGTTGGAATAGCACCCCTTGTTTCGCAGGTGGGGTGGAACTGGAACAATGACCTTCAATGGCACGCGGTCTTCCCACTCTTCTTTTTACTGGCTGTATGTGTCTATGTGCATAAAATAGAGACAGACTCCTTTTATGGCTTTGGTGCCAGTCTGGGTACTGTGGGGCAGATTTATTAAGCTCGGTGAAGTGATAAAGTGGAAGGTGATAAAGTACCAGCCAATCAGATCCTAGCTACCATGTCACAGGCTGGGTTTGAAAAATGACAGTTAGGAGCTGACTGGCTGGTCCTTTATCACCTTCCAATTTATCACTTCACCGAGCTTAATAAATCTACCCCAGAGTCTGCTGTTCAGCGTCTGTGTCTGTACACAGGCGGAATATGCAGTCCGCCCCGGTTAGAAGCTGCGTGTCTCCATACTCTCATGCCGCCATAATGGCCGGTGACCCGCTAACTGGTAACCCGGCTAAATACTCACCACTCTTCATTCTTCTGGCTCTGTTAGGGGTGGCGACGTGCTGCAGGAATGTACGCTCGCCGTGGTGGGGCTTGCGAATAGTTCCCTCAGGAGCTAGTGTCCTTTAAGTCCCACGAAGCAAGCACGCTGTTGCCATCCAGTCCTGCCTGAAAATAACAAATTCAGAAAATAAATGCAGAAAACTCTTCAGGAGCATCCAGAGACGTAATCGGCTCCTCCGGGCACATTTTCTGAACTGAGTCTGGTAGGAGGGTCATAGAAGGAGGAGCCAGCTATCAATTTCTTAAAGTGCCCATGGCTCCTAGTGGACCCCATCTATACCCCATGGTACTAAATGGATTCCCAGTATCCTCTAGGGCGTAAGAGAAATAATATTGTTGACACCAGACTCTATCTTGTAGGCACTACCTATATTTATTGGATGTGCTGTTTTCCATACCATTAAAGCATTAACCAAATCATTACATACTGTACACCAGATACTCTAATTAAACAAATGTGTTTCTCTAAAGAAAGATTACTAACAACAATTCTTACCCTATCAGCTCATTAGCAGCAACAGCAGGCTATGGATGAGTGCATACCAGCACAGATAAGAGCACCCTATGTGTGATCATGTGCTGCTGTCTCTCCTGTCAGGGGATTCCACAAGGGTGCATAATGAGAGTCGTCGGCAGTGACTCCTGAGCAGCTACAGCAAATCACTTGCAAAGAAAATTTTGCAAAAAAAAAAAACTCCTCAGTGTCACCCCTGGCAGAATCTGGAAAATGTGGGAGATGTGACCTAAAAAGCAGGACAGAAGGAGATTTATGGTTGAAACGGGAGTCTCCCAGAGGATGCGGGGAAGGTAGGCAACTATGCTCTGAGCTGACTCCCTCCTCTTTCAGTGCAGTAGACTCTGGCTTTGTAGGACTCCAGTAACATGGAACCCCCGTGCTATGTTTCTGGAGACTTCTCTACTATGCATGTACAGATCTCCAGGAAAATGGCCGCCGCCCAGTGAGTTCTGTCTGCACAGTGCTGGCCAACATGGTACTCCGGAGGGATAAGTATTATTATATGTGTGCGGTGTGATGTGGGCTTCCCTGATCCCAGGGGCCCATGTGCACAGCACATCCTGCATCCATCATAGATACGCCAATGTATAGGGCCAAATTCACTCCATTATGTTAGGAGCCCAGTTTGTCTGTGGATATTATATTTCTTTTATATATGCTGGAAATTTTGACATGTCATGTAAGTGTAACATTACAATATAATTTATTTTTATGAAAAAATTTATTTTAATATATTTTATGGCATATGGAGGTACTCCGGGAACCGTGGGGATAGAGAAGGAGGATTTCTGATTTACAATAAGTGCAAGGTTTTGTTCTATAAGGGCAATAACTATTAAGAACTAAGACTAAGAAGCCTCACAGACTTTACCTTCAAGGTGCACGATCTGTTATATTTCTCAGTGTTGCATGAAACCTGTTTCCTATGCGGTGGAGGATGTTTCAACACGAGTGCTCCTTGTAATCAGAGCCATTTGTAAGTGTCAAATGATTATACTATGATCATTTCTCTCTGTTACATGTAATCATTTAGGAGAATAAAAGAAAACAAGACAAAGACGTGGGATCCGTTAAAGAAGGGCGGCATTGTTTTTTTCATCATTATTTATCATACTGCTTTTGGCAGTATTTTGTATTTTGACTATATCTTATTATTGCTATTTTATTACTACTATTTTAGCTGGGTTCTATGTACCTGCCCATCCTCTTGACACCCTTGATCACGCAGAGTAAAACATTGCTTATTACTGATCACACCTCCGTGGACACTGATCACAAATAAGCAATGTTTCTTACCAGGATAATCATCAGGAATCTCATTATGTGACTTTTCATCAATACTTAACTGAATTGCCCCCTATGTATCCAAGCAAAAACGCCACAAAATACAGTGGACCAATCTAATTCATAAACACAACTGATATATTCAGGGGGATTGGAAATACTGTATTGAAGTGTCCTGTAGAAGTCATAAAAGTATACGTCAATCTTGTGCACATAAACGCGTTTCGCACCAAATGTTGTGATGAAATCATTTCCATACCTGTGTTTTCATGATGGAGGGAAAACAGTCAATAGAGCTCTCCCACGTTTCAAAACGCTGTTACGCATTTTTTTTTTTTTTTTTTTTACAGTAACACTTACAGCCCGTCCTCTCAGAATACAAGTAAGAATTTTTCCAAGAAAACGGAAAAGGTTGGGGGAGCATCCTGGACTCACAATGAGATTGTGCTTTTAATTGTGGCCACAGCTACAACCAGTAAAAGTCTTATGCTACCCTTTGAGGGTTTAAGGTAATATGGCCAATATTGACCAGTTCAGGGTTACAGGTAAGTATTTAATGTAAAACAGGTACTTGAAATAGGCCTGGAAATACAGGTATATACAATAAATAAGTAAACAAACATAAAAGGTTCCAGCACTCTGCATGCTTAGCAGTCAGTCTGTTGCAGTTGCTTGCAGCCACAATCGGCCATACTCTACCTTGGATCCAGGCACTACAGTCACTTGCCCTTTTAACTGGCCTCTAACAGGCATCAGTGCGTGAAAAACTAAGTGAATGAGAGTTTTAAACTCTTCCGCTGCTGGTTTTATTGCTGGCTCTGGGTGACATGGAAAACCAAGGATTTCATATTTCCACTTTGAGCTGTGCAGCCCAGAAAACCCGGAATTCCAAACTTCTACTGCTTCTGCAGAATGTGCCAGTCTTCTTTTCCTCTCCCTTGGAAGGAGCTGATCCCACCAGAATGTGGAAAATTCAGGTGAGAGACCACCCCTCTCAGCACATTAACTAAGTGAATGTTAACAGACCTCTAAACCCAGGCCCAGAAACGCTTAACTGGCTGCCATTTCCACAATGGAACACACTTTGTATTTAGTGGTCGACATCTGAAATCACACAGAAGGGGGTGGAGGCTTATGAAGTTCCTTACTTTCTCATGTTACATCCAGAGCTCTCAGACCGCTCTGTCTCGGCTCCCCGACAATATTTTAGTTATAGAGCTGATAGGCAGCATTGAATCAAGGACATTGTCTGTATGGTTCCTTTAAATTGATGCAACCTGATTAGATGGCTGTGCCACCTTTAAAAACTCCCATCAGATCCACTTAAAGTGTTCCAGCCGCTGCTGCCCCCTGCTGACACCCACCAGAGGGGGGCAGTACAGAGAGTGCCTTGTTACGCTCTATCACAGACACTGCACAGAGCTCATGAGACACCTATGTTAGACACGGAAGGGGGGTATCAAACCAACAGCCAATCAGCTTCAGTCATGTTACAGGCTATGTTGTCCATGTACGAAGCCTTGGAGAGAGATAAAGTACCAACCACCCAGCTCCTAACAGCTTCTAGTTATCAGTTATCTCCTAAATACTGTATGTGGACTATCATGTGGACTAACAAGGCATCCCGGCATGAGAGTCCAATCATTCTGTTAGTTTGGGGAGAACAGATGTAAGATAGAATTAACCTTTAATAATTTGTCGCTAGCAAATCTCCCAGCTAGAATTTCCCAAGTAATATTCAGCATTGAACACGCTGCTCATTTCTTTCACAGATTACAGTTATTATATTATTTTTATTTTCCCTTGACTCGTTTGCCTGTAAGCCTTTTGTTGAGTTCGTTACTGGCACCAGATATTACAGAGAGTTAGCGCTGACAGCTCATGTGGCTCTCGTGTAAGTGTGTATGTACCAGAGCAGCCGTGTGACATGTATGTGAGCTCTATATTGTATATGTGCAGCATGGTCCCGCAGAGGAGTCTCTACACATGTCGTATTCCCAGCGCAGATATAAGACTGCAGGTAGCATTCCCAATTCATGTTTCACGTTTAACCCCTTCCTGGTTGTGACCAACGTCAATGCAGTTCCCTGTTGAGCTCACTTATTACAGTGGCATATTTTATTATTGGCATTTATAATTATAGCTTCCCACAGAGTCCAGAGCTCGGCGGTGCAAGGGTGACGCTGAGGTGATAAAGTACAGAGGGGGATGGGGTGTGTGGGAGAGGGGTATGGGGGGGGGGGGGGGGAATTGTAGCTTTATCTGAATGAGACATTTTAAAAGACATTTAATTGTTAATAATGACGATTGTATAATATTCAGGTTAATAAATGCTGCCATGTTGTGCTGAGGATATAGGGTACAGAGTGCCGATACAGTGCACGTGAAGAAAACCTTAATAACTCATACGGAGCATGCATTACTCTGGGCGTGCGCACAGAGGCGCAGTTGCAAATGAGATGCACTGTGTCAGAAATGTACTGGAAACACACAGGGAGCGGTCACTGGCATCTGTTCCTATTCAGACGTCGTTAAATGGCCTGTTTTATGGGCTCTAGCATCATCAAGCCCCGCCCCCATTTCTGCAAAACACTGCGATTCTTAGGTCTGCGGGGAGGGGGGAGGGGGTAGCCCATCAATGCCTGCTGCACTAGGATGCGGGCAGGATGCCAGAGATATACCGGCTCTTCCGGGGTACGAGTTACTGCCCTAAAAATATGAGTTTGAATCGTGTGATACTCTGCAACTTGGGAAATTAACAATCGAAAATGTGTAATTACCAGTGTCGTAACTAGACATTTTAGCGTTGTGTGCAAGAAACAGCATTGGCTCCCCCCACGTACAAATAAGTGCCAGTGCATGCCAAAAATATTGGGGCGTGGCTTCATGGGGAAAGGGCATGGCCACAGAGCTCCCTTTTACACATTACGGCAGGCATAGCTCCCTTTTATACATTATGGCAGGCAGAGTCCCCTTTCATACAGTACGGCAGGCAGAACTCCCTTTTCTCCTTCATCCACTAGGGGCCACTGGAGTGCAGATACAATGGGGATATAGTAGGGAGTAACTGGGAGCTGGCACTTTAAATTAATAACCATGTGACTAGCTCCTCCCCTACTATGTCCCCCCCTCCAAGCCAGTCTTATTTTAGTGCCCGAGTGAGCTGGTCACTTGGCTCTTCTTTGAAGATTTTTTTATTTCTTTTTATTATTTTTTTATTATTCTTACTTACACTCACAGACTGGCAGCTCTGCCACTGCCAGTCTGCACCGCGGGAGCTGCCGGCGGGGTCCCATCGCAGCTGCGTGCGGCTCGGGATGGGCCTCGGCTGAAGGAGACACTGAGCTCTCCGGAGCTGGCCGGACACCGCTGCGTGCGGCGCGTGTCGGGGCCGCTCCACCAGCAGAAGATTCCGGCAGCACGGCAGCGGTAAGTAACAGTGGCCGGACACCGCTGCGTGCGGCGCGTGTTGGGGCCACTCCGTCGAGAGAGGCCGGACACCGCTGCGTGCGGCGCGTGTCGGGGCCACTCCATCATCTGCAAGCAGTGGTGAGTAAACACCCCCCCTTCACATTGATGTATGATTTATCTATTACATTCAAGCACATTTACTGGTGCAATATGCTCTAAGTAATATGTTTATTCCTTTAGTGTGCCCACTGTATGATCTCATGTGTCTGGAGTGGGTCAGATTATAACCAGAGGCGCCTTTTCTGGTTCAAATTTGGCGCCATTAAGGGGGGGGCGGAGCTTCAGTGTGCTATGCACAGCGCCCGCTCTGTACTGCGGCTCAGCGCTCACCGGGCGGGTTCGTTTAATTTGGCGCCAGAGCGGGGGGGCAGAGCTAACTCCTGCTCGGTACAGCGAGCGCTCCCCGCGCCCCGGCCGCTGCACGCTTTGCCGGCAGGGGATGCAGGGCGCTCACCGCTCCGGGTAAACTACAGGCTCCCGCGCTGTACAGCGGGCTCAGCGCCCCGCTCCCCAGCCACTGCATTCCCGCTCTGTACAGCGGGCTCCCTGCTCCCCGCACGCATTGCCGGAGGGGGATACAGGGCGCTCACCACTTCGTGGAACTGAAGCGGGTTAGTTAAGTTTTGGGGGCCGACCTAATTCCGCTCTGCACAGCGGGCTCCCTGCTCCATGTCCACTTCACGCATTGCTGGAGGGAGAGTCAGGGAGTTTACCGCTTCATTTAATGTTTGAATTGGGAGGGGGAGGAGCTTAATCCCGCTTTGCTCAGCGGGCTCCCCGCTCCCCAGCACACACACACATGGATTAGAGCCTGCTCTATATCAGGGGCTCATTAATGCATCATCATTATAAAGAGCTTTTATAGCTTGGTGGCCATAATAGTGGAGCAGATTATGCATAGGAACCCAGGTTCACATATCACCCTCTACCCAATTAGCTTAATTATGTGTATATATATATATATATATGTGGGTATATATATATATGTATAGGGTTATGTATGGGTGTGTGTGTGTGTGTATGTATGTATATATATATATATATAGGTATATATGTATACTGTTACAATACCATATATAGTGGCAATGTTTTATTATAAGACAGACCTGGTTTCACATTAGCTCCGCCTTGCCACATAACTTTTCCCCCCGGCTTTTCTCGCAGACTGGACGCCATTTTGGGAAACCAGCGGAGCCTCCGAGAAACATGTATTGCGTCTTCCTAATTTAGCAGTACTCTACATACAGGGCGGGTGTTATCTTCCCTTTATTATTCCTTTGTTTCACTTAATAATAATAATAATACTGGTTGTAATTTGGGGAATGTGTGTGGCATCAGACAAACAGTCGCTGTGGCTCAGTACGCTAGTAGCGGGGATCTGAACAGGGAGACCAGGGTTTGAATCCCGACAAACACCTACTTTTAAGTTCCTATAGCCTAGTGGCTAAAACTCCTGACCCGCAGCGCAACGCTACCGGCTCAAGTCTCAGCTGCTTCAGAATGTTTATTTGAAACGTGTCTGTCACTTCACGTTATAGTGCAGCCATTACATAGGGCTGTGCTTATTTAACCCACCTTTTCTCCTTTCGTTCGTATCACCTGGGACAGTCGGAGAAATCCCTGTTAGGTGGGCATGGAGCCATCTGCTCAGCCCTCCACGCAGCTGCAGGACGCTCCGGTTGGAACAGCTCGGCTTATGCAGGTAATGTCGCTGTTACCCAGAGACCTTGGCCCTCATTCCGAGTTGTTCGCTCGCAAGCTGCTTTAAGCAGCTTTGCACACGCTAAGCCGCCGCCTACTGGGAGTGAATCTTAGCATAGTAGAATTGCGAACGAAAGATTAGCAGATTTGCGATTAGACACCTCGTAGCAGTTTCTGAGTAGCTCCAGACTTACTCGGCATCTGCGATCAGTTCAGTGCTTGTCGTTCCTGGTTTGACGTCACAAACACACCCAGCGTTCGCCCAGACACTCCTCCGTTTCTCCAGCCACTCCCGCGTTTTTCCCAGAAACGGCAGCGTTTTTTCGCACACACCCATAAAACGGCCAGTTTCCGCCCAGAAACACCCACTTCCTGTCAATCACATTACGATCACCAGAACGAAGAAAAAACCTCGTAATGCCGTGAGTAAAAAACCTAACTGCATAGCAAATTTACTTGGCGCAGTCGCACTGCGGACATTGCGCATGCGCATTAGCGACTAATCGCTCCGTTGCGGAAAAAAAATAACGAGCGATCAACTCGGAATGACCACCCTTGTGCGTCATTTCTCCTCTCCAGGTTTCTAAAGGGAGCTTGCTAACCTCCATGTTACAGTGGCCTTTCTTATAGGAGGCAAGCAATGTCCAGGATTCTGAGGATGTCTGTTTTCGGTGGAGTCTGAACCAGTATCCAGTGGCGTAACTACTGCCCCCGCAGCCCTCGCGGTGGCTTGGGGGCGAGGGGCTGCGGGGGCGCCGCCACTGATTTAGAGCAGATTGACATGCGGACGAACGTCCGCATGTCAATCTGTTGTCACTAGCCCCACGCTGTGAAGTAGGGACACGGAGGGCACAGCGTGCGCCTCTCCTGTGTCCCTCTGAGACAGTCTCCGGCGTGTCGGGGGGCGTGTCCTATGAAAAGGGGGCGTGGCTTCACGCCCCCGTTTCGTCACTGAGGGGGCATGCCCAGCGCTCTGTGAGCTGCTGGCATGCCCTCTCTCCCACTGTCTGCGCTGAATAGACGCTGTGCGCATGCGCACAGCGTCTATTCACTAGCAGTGACTGTAGGAGACTCCCAACTGCCCCCCCCATCGCGGGACACTGCGGGAGGTATGCATATATGGCACTGAGGGGGCATATATGGCCTGAGGGGGCATATATGGCACTGGGGTGGCACTGAGGGGCATATATGGCACTGGGGGCACTGAGGGGGCATAATGGCACTGGGGGGGCACAGAGGGGTCATATATGGCACTGAGGGGGCATATATGGCACTGCGGGGGGCACTGAGGGGGCATATATGGCACTGGGGGGCACTGAGGGCATATATGGCACTGGGGGGCACTGAGGGGGCATAGATGGCACTGGGGGGCACTGAGGGGGCATATATGGCACTGGGGAGGCACTGAGGGGGCATATATGGCACTGGTGGGGCACTGAGGGGGCATATATGGCACTGGGGCGGCAGTGAGGGGGCATATATGGCACTGGGGGGTACTGAGGGGGCATATATGGCACTGGGGGGCACTGAGGGGGCATATATGGCACTGGGGAGGCACTGAGGGGGGCATATATGGCACTGAGGGGGCATATATGGCACTGTATGTGTACCTGGCACATGGGGGGCTATATTTGGCACTGGGGGCACGTGAGCACCTGGCATTGTGGGGGAATATCTGGCACTGGGGGCATATGTGGCACTGGGGGGAGAGGCTATATTTGGCACTGGGGGCATGTGAGTACCTGGCACCGTGGGGGAATATCTGGCACTGAGGACATATGTGGCACTGGGAGCACAGCCCTAGCAACAAGCACTACCCCCTAGCAATGAGCATGACACCCAGTGCATGAACACCGAGTGCATGAAACACCTGGCAACGAGCATGACACCCTGAGCATGAAAACCCCTGGCACCGTGCATGGAACCAAGAGCATGAAACCCCTGGCAACGAGCAGGTAATTTAAAAGTAATTAGAAGCCTTAATGTAGGACTTAATGTGTAATGGGCATTACGGTGTGTGGCATAATGTATCACGGACATTGCGGTGTGTGTCAGAATGTGTCACAGGCATTACGGTGTGTGGCAAACTATATCACGGGCATTGTGGTATGTGGTATAATGTCTCGGGCATAGCAGTGTGGCATAGGGTATAACGGGCATTGCGGTATGTGTCACAGGCATTACGGTGTATGGTATACTAGATCACGGGCATTGTGGTATGTGGTATAATATCTCAGGGTCATTGCAGTGTGTGGCATAATGTATAATGGGCATTGCGGTGTGTGGCATAATGTGTCAGGCATTACGGTGTCTGTATACTATATCACGGGCATTGTGGTATGTGGTATAATGTCTCAGGGTCATTGCAGTGTGGCATAATGTATAACGGGCATTGCGGTGTGTGTCATAATGTATCACGGACATTGCGGTGTGTGGTATACTATATCATGGGCATTGTGGTATGTGGTATAATGTCTCAGGTTCATTGCAGTGTGTGTCATAATGTATCACGGACATTGCGGTGTGTGTCATAATGTATCACGGACATTGCAGTGTGTGGTATACTATATCATGGGCATTGTGGTATGTGCTATAATGTATCAGGGGCATTGCAGTGTGTAGCATAATGTATAACGGGCATTGCGATTCCTGTCATAATGTGTCATAGACATTACGGTGTGTGGCATAATGTGTCGGGGGCATTACGGTGTGTGCATATTGTGTCATGTGCATTATTGTGTGTGGCATAATGTCTGAGGGCCTTTGCAGTATGTGGCATAATGTATACTGGGCATTACTATAAGGAGGAAAAATGACAAATAATGGAAGGGGCATGAATCAGGATTATTTTTCTTTCCTGTGGTGGCTAACGTCTGGGCGTGCAGGTTGCAAAACTGGGGTATAAGGTATTCCATTCCTGCAATGCCACGCCTCTTTATGCGAAGCCGCGCCCATTTAAACAAAACCACGCCCCTTTTTGGCGTCGCGCGCCTTCGGCGCGCACATATTTGTCCCTTTCCTAGTGCCAATTATGGGGGGGGGGGCGCCGAAGAATTTTTTGGCTTGGGGGAGAAAAATTTCTAGTTACGCCACTGCCAGTATCTCAGGATATCGAGGAGCATTTTACAGCAGTAGGTCTGGTACTGCAGGTAAAGGAGTCGGACAATTCACGTACCTCGGAGTTCGGCTCCAATGAAGAAATAATAACGACTTGTCCAGTGTCGAATGAGCTGGATATGCTCTGGTCGGAGGCCTGGAGACATCCGAATGCACAATTTCAGGTATCAAACATGGTTTGTTTTCCTATCCTTTCCCCGCAGATAGCAGGAAACGATATCAGACCTCTCCAAAGGTATACCCCTCGATGTATCGCCGGTCCAAGAAGCTGCCGTTTCCTGGGGCAACCTTGCTGAGGGAGCCATCTGAGAGAAATATACGGCAGCAGGGGTTTTACCTTGTCCGGAGCAGGTAGGTTGTGGAACAATTGTCCTCTAAGATACCGGATGGTTTGCATCAGTATCACCTGATTCCTTGGGCAGATCAGAGTCTCGATTCTGCTGTATTGTCCTTTGAGGTCTCCAGGGTCGTCTGTATACTCTGAGCCTGCATTTCCGCTTGGGCTGTCTTAACCCGACGACCTTTGGGGCTGCGACAGTGACAGGCGGATATTGAATCCTAAGAGCAGCAGGTTCATTACGGGCCTGGTCGGGAAGGATCTTCCTGCCTGGGTCTCTTAGGCATTGGGGGTAAGTCCATTTTTTTTTCCTTCTTTCCCCTACTGCTGCTCCAGCTCCAGGACGGACCTATACCGGTCTTTCCTTTAGATCTTTCCGTGCCCTTTCCAGGTTTCGAGTACATGACAGGGGCGGTATTTCCGTCACCAAGGGATCTCAAAGTAAGACAGAGGTTCGGCGTCCTCGAACCAGCCTGATTGTAGGTCCTCCAACGCACCCACCGCAGGATGCTTGGGTGTAGGATTCGCATCACGGGCGGTTACATACTCGATTTTGATGTCCAACCGCCTCAGGGGTCCCTCACCATGGGTCTGCCGGTTTAAGACGACAGGAGAGTCATGCTGCAGGCGGCGTTCCAGATGCTTCTAACCGCAAGGGTGTGGTTCCCGGTTCTGCACATCATTGGAATCGGTGCATTTTCTCAAGCCTTTGCTTTTTTCCCTGTTCTGGAACCAGATGGCTCGGCCAGGCTTATTCTGAACTTAGAATCCTTTCAGTCTGGGATTGCTAGTTTGAAGAAAAAAAGGGGTTTTACAGGCATTGGGGATGCCTGTTTACTGGTTTCCATTGGGCTTCCTCATCGGTCTTTTCTCTGAGTCGTACTACAGGATGCTCACTTCCACTGTTAGACCTTTCCATTCGGTCTCTCTTCCGCTCCCTCCGTGTTCATGAGGGTCACCGACTGGCCCTACTTCAAAGGCAGGGAGTGACGGTTGTTTCCCTACCTGGACAATCTACTGCGGGAAACCCACTCTGCAGATTAGGTTGCTTCTGGATATCTGGAGAATCCAGGATCTTCTGATTCGACACGGGTCCCATTTATGCTCCTCGTATTGTTTTTATCTGTGTTTAGGGCTGGTCCTCTAACTCGGCCCGTCAGAGGTTTTTCCCCGAAGTTTTGTCAGCGGGTCCACTGTGGGCAAAGAATTCGGATCATACTCAGGGCGTTCCGACTGACTCTTCTACCCCTTACTACTCTCGGACGTGAGCTCTGGCGGCAGTAGCCGGGGATGCCCTCACGGCTCCATGGAGTTTCTGGTTAGTCTATCTTTCCTCCTTTTCTGTTTCTACCTCACTTTCTGCAACACATAAAGGGAGAATGCGCGCTAATCCTCCCGGGGACTCCAGTCTGGCCGCGCAAGACTTGAAAATCCACCCTACACCTGTTGTCAGTAGGGGAGCCTTGACTCATACCTCTGCGGGACTGTCTGTTTCAACAGGTTTCGTTTAACGGCGTGGCTGTTCGCGAGGCCTCAGAAGTAAGGAGTTCCCTAGTTCGGTTATACCTACTGGGCTCCGTTTTCGGAAGTCGATTACCTCTTCTCGCTTTTGCCACTTTTGGATATTTTATGTGGCTTGGTGTGGATGACGAGGGCTTTTCCCTTTGGTTTTTCCTTCAGCCGCCGCCTTTGGTTTCTACGGGTGTTTTGCTCGGCTGCGCTTCGACTAGGTTAACCTGAAGTTCAGGTCTCTACTCTTTCGGTTCTCTTCCAAGGGATATTAGCCTGACTGCCGGAAGTTCGGGTTTTCTTGCAGGGAGTACTCTACTGGCAATCCCACCTTGCGCATAAGGTTATGGCTGAGCTTCATTCTCAGCTGTCATTGCTTCCAGGGGTGATGTCCGCTTTTCATATAAATCTGACACTTGTGTTTTCGGCCCTTTCGGCGGTTTCACCGGCTTCGTGACATTTGGATGTTGTCAGGGCTCTCCGACTCTCTGTACAAAGGTTTTCGGCAAATTGATTTCGTCTTTGTTCTGTACGATGCTTCCCTCCTAAATGGCTGGGGTCCCAGCGGCCGTTGGGTCGTGGGATACGTCTGACCATCAGACAGTCTTATTTGACGGTTGCTCGAGAGCCTCCGTTTTCCGTTTCGGCGCACTCCACGCGCTCTGAGGGACCTTCGGGGGCGGATGCCCACGGGGTTTCCGTGAATCCTTTATGTTGCGATGCCGCTTAGTCGGGACATCATACGTTTATCACATTTTACGGATTTGACATTTTTGCGGTTCTGTGTCACAGGTTGGCCGAGCGGTTTTGCAGGACTCTCAGCGCTCTCCATCCCGTCTTGGGAGCTCTGGGACGTCCCCATTGTATCTGCACTCTAGTGGCCCCTAGTGGATGAAGGAGAAATCAGGATTTTGGTACTTACCGATAAATCCCTTTCTCCGATTCCACAGGGGGCACTGGACGCCCACCCAGCGCTGTTTCCTCCTTCTACACTTATCGGGTTGCAGGTCACTGTGTGACTGCGTGTTTTGTTCCTATTACCCTATCACTATGTTTTCAGGTTTCCTGGGTATTATCTTGTTTTACTTGGCTTAGCGAACCTCCTCTACTTTGACGTTTGTCTTTTTCAGCTCTCCTCGGGCACAATTTTAACTAGACTGGCTTGGAGGGGGGACATAGTAGGGGAGGAGCTAGTCACATGGTTATTAATTTAAAGTGCCAGCTCCCAGTTACTGCCTACTATATCCCCATTGTATCTGCACTCCAGTGGCCCCTGTGGAATCGGAGAAAGGGATTTATCGGTAAGTACCAAAATCCTGATTTACACATTACGCCAGGCAGAGCCCCCTTTTACACATTACGGCAGGCAAAGCTCCCTTTTACACATTACGGTGGGCAGAGCTCACTTTTACACATTACGGCAGGCAGAGCTCCCTTTTACACATTACATCAGGCAGAGTCCCCCTTTTTTGTTTTTTTACACATTAAGAAGGCAGTCCCCCTTTTTTACACATTAGGTAGGCAGAGTCCCCCTTTTTTACACATTAGGCAGGCAGAGTCCCCTAGTTACACACTAGGCAGGCAGAGTCCCCTATTTTACACATTATGGCAGGCAGTCCCCCTTTTTACACATTATGGCTGGCAGTTCCCCTTTTATGGGAGTGTGTGTGTGTGTGTGTGTGTGTGTGTGTGTGTGTGTGTGTGTGTGTGTGTGTGTGTGTGTGTGTTACTCACCTGTAACCTGCGATCCGGCATCCATCTTCTGTGTTAATTCCGTACACATAAGGACAGGCAGTCAGGGCAGATTCCAGGCAGTCTGAGTGTCAAGGCAGAGAGAGGCAGAGACCCGGGAGCTGCAGCGCTCCCCAGTCCCCTGCAGAGGCGGCTGCGGGAGACAGACGCCGGTGGGACTCGGAGACCTGAGATTGCGGCAGTGCGAGGGAGGGAGGCGCGAATGCGGTGCTTAGAGTCCCTTCGAGGCATCTGCTCGGGTGGGCGGCGGGAGGTAGGCGGCAGCGCTGGACTCTATAGTAGTGAGTACTGACAGTGGCTGTGGTCGTTGGGGTGACGCTGATGGTGTGCCTTCAGTGCATGTGCGCTGTGGGCAAGGCACCATCGGCACACCTCTAGCTATGGCCCTGGTTATTACAGTAAGTGTATCTGCAAAATAAAAACTATGAGCTGACCTAAATTTATATAGTGTAAAAATATGTTGTTTCCCATAATCCAACACATCCCCTTACACCAGGGGTGGGGAATCTTTTTTCTACCAAGGGCCATTTGGATATTAATAAAATCCTTCGGGGGCCATACAAAAATTATCAACTTAAAAATTAGCCTGCTGTATTTGATAAAAAACATTTAATTAACTCACCCCTGATGTGATGGTTGGACTGCTTCTCTTTGGTCAGGCTTTTGATGTTAGCTGGTACTGATGATGTTACACCGCACAGTAGTGCCATTTACACACATTACACCAGGCAGAGCCCCTTATATACATAACGCCAGGTAAAGCCAGTCACACATTATTCCAGGTAGAGCCCCTTTTACACATTGCACCAGGTAGAGCCCCTTTTACACATTGCTCCAGGTAGAGTCCCCTTTTACACATTGCGCCAGTTAGAGTTACCTAGAGCCCCCTTTTACACATTGCACCAGCTAGAGTCCCCTTTTACACATTGCGCCAGTTAGAGTTACCTAGAGCCCCCTTTTACACATTGCGCCAGCTAGAGTCCCCTTTTACACATTGTGCCAGCTAGAGTTACCTAGAGCCGCCTTTTACACATTGTGACAGCTAGAGTTACCTAGAGCCTCCTTTTACACATTGCGCCAGCTACAGTCCCCTTTTACACATTGTGCTAGGTAGAGCTCCCTTCTACACATTGCCATGCACCAGGGAGAGATTGGTGGGGAGGTGATGTCTCAAACTCTCGCCTGCACAATGAAGCCTCCATCCCTCTCTCCCCATCCACAAAATAGCATAGACTTGCAGTGCTGCAGTGCTCCCCCAGCCTAAACGCAGCCCCTGCTCCCGCTCCCATAGGGTGACTGTAGAGACTCACGGCTCAGTAAGCGGCAGTCACACTTCACAGATACAATCACTACTCCCACTGGCGCCACGCCTCAGCAATGTAGGTAGCTGCTGCAAGGCGCTCCTGCAACTCTCGACGCTCCCACGTAAGGCTGTCTATGAAGCTGCTCCCGCCGCTGCTACAACTGACAGCCTGACAAGGAGCTGGGCACACTGCTGATAAAAGGATTACAGTGTGTGCCCGGCACATGTAAGGCTTGCACCCCTGGCCTGGCTAGTTGATTTTTCAATAATTATTAAAAACAAAAATGACCCATCAGAGGGCCTTGTCTATAAAGGAACATCCACTGTAAAATGTGAATTTTACACAAGTACAGCATTGTGTTAGGATCTCTCTTGGTTATGTGTAATACCACCACTTACAATTTTGTCTACAAAGTATGGTTGCCCTGTGTATGAATAATGAATAGGAAAGAGCCAGGGGATTTGCGTCACCCTGCATTTCTACTGTATAGAATTACTGCAGTGGTCGAGTGGTGCATGCAGGGGGGGTTTCTGAATATCCAGAAACCCCACCTGATGGTCAGATTTTTTTTTCTGTGATGGAGCAGCTGACTGGAGGACACCATAAGATCCCACCTCCTCACATAATTATAGCTCTGCTCCCTCTTGAAAGACCCGTGAATCACTCCATAAGGGGGCGGGGCCTTATGAGGTGAGACGTCCAGCCCCACGCCGATCAGTGACTTGCTGGCTATGCTGTTGCTGCAAATGTCTCTCATGAATAGTGGTAAGTATGGCGGGTGGGCATGTGTGTGCCCCTGCGGCCGTAATAGGTGAGCTTGCATTTTTGGCCAAATGTGTGCTAAGAAACCTTATTATTGTTCCATGTTAATTTGCAGAGTTTATTATAATTGTTCAGATTATCAGTATTCTTAGTGCTTGCACCTACATTTTCTTTTTTTCTGCGCGACACTGTAAGTCTCAGCATGGTCAGGGGGGTACAAAGGGTACAACCATCCCAGGCCCCCGAGGTTCAAGGGTCCCAAGGCAAGGTTCAGGGATAAAAAACTGAGTCGCAGCACCTATTAATAGTTAATTATAAACATAAACTGAATGTATCGCTAGCCCGCCCGGTGCAGCTCAAGAAGACAAAAACTTGAAAATTACAGGGTTACGATAAACGAAATAGTCACTTCAAGGTTAGTTTCTATGACTAATTTACAAATGCTCTATGTGTGAGCCTTTTGTAACACGACAGATATCAATACGGAAATGCAGTTCGTTCCAAACACAACAGAGCATATCTTCGTTAACACTCGCAACAGCTGCTGCGATGCCTTGCTTCAGATCGTTAACTTTAGTTGTTGACTTTCGCACTAATGTGGAAGGTCGACTCGTCACTGAAAATTAGCCGGTCGAAGAAAGCATCATCTTCTTCACTCCGCTGCGGCATGTCCATGCAGAACGAATGACATACGAGTTTGTCTTCGTTACTTTACCGTTACTGTAGCTTATATGGAAACATTTGTAAACGTTTAAAAAAATCCATAGAGTCTGTTGTGGAATCTGGATTCACAATGGGGGTATACCGCACAAGTTGTAATGGAATGATAAGTCAATATGAAAACCAAAATAGAATAACAGTGAAGAAAATAATATTTTATTTCTAGATGAAATTAGCTTTTGGTGGTGCACCCTGAGTCAGTGATAAACAGTATCAAAACAAGGGGGGGAGAGAACAGAAGACTCTTGTGTGGGTGCACTCTTAATATGAAAAGAAGAACATAATAAGAATAATATCGAATGATGGAGACAATATAAAATCAATTACATTTTATTAACATCACAGTAAAATATAAGTAGTTTGGTGTAAATGAAAGACAATAGTGTCAATAGTTGACATTAATGGTCCAAAACAGCTGTCTAGGATAGAAATAAGAATTTGCCTGACTATCAGGAGTATGGTAAATGCACAGGATTGTCACTGCCATAGGTGTGGGTGTAACTTAAATCAGTTCATTAAAGCTCACCTCTATGCCAAATCACACAATTGTATAATATGCTTGTCAAAGCATGAAAAACAACAATTACCACAGATATTGAAAAGAAAGAAAGATAGATGAGCAGTACGGATGGTGTAATGGTTAGCATTACTGACTCACAGTACTGAGGTTATGGGTTCAATTCCCACCATGGCCCAACTGTGTGGAGTTTGTATATTCTCCCCGTACTTGCGTGGGTTTCCTCCCACAGTCCAATAATATACTGGTAGGTTAATTGGATCCCAACATAAAATTAACCCTAGTGTGAATGTGTGTGCGTGTACATGTGGTAGGGAATATAGATTTTAAGCTCCACTGGGGCAGGGATTGATGTGAATGGCCAAATAATCTCTGGAAAGCGCTGCGGAATATGTGTGCTTTATAAATAAATAAATAGAAGAAATATAGAAAAGGTGAATCTGCTTTCAGTGTTAGGCACTGAGCAAAGTGATCAAAGAGGTACTCTACTGAACTAGGTCTTCCTCAGGAGTTTCCCACCTGAGTACTGGCTCAGCCCAACACTGATTAGCTTCCAGGATCGGATGGGTTCGGGCGTTTCCAGTGTGGTATGAACGTAGAGTTGAGCTGATCTTTTATTGCTCTGGCATCACTGATGAGAGTTCACGAACTCCAAGAAATAGGAATAGCGATTGTGAGATAATAGAGGAAATAAACAAGTGGATCTGCTGCCAGCGTTAGACAGAGAAAACTCTGAATCGCTGGTGAGAGTCCAGAATGATAATAAAGTATTGAGATTTTGAGAGAGAATGTTCTATTGAAAAAATGATCAAAATAAGGCAAAGAAGAAAAATACAGAAGGAAAATATATAGGATAATATCCCAGTGAAAGTTAATAGAGTTCAGCCAAATGAATACAATATGTGTAAACACATGTAGGATAAGGGAAACAATGTGGTTGCTCAATTGATACTTTGTTATAAACTTACTTAGGAGTAGAAACCCCAGAGATAGCAATCAGTTTGGTAATAATCAAGAAAAAAGAAGATGAAATCAATAATGAATATCTCAAAGATCAAAGAGATACATGTCACAGCAGTAAATATCAAAAGAAAAACTGTAAGGTGACTGTACAACGTATTGCTGCCAGATATAAATAATAATAATAAGTCTCCGCAGCGCTCCCTTTTACACATTACAGCAGGCAGAGCTCCCTTTTACACATTACAGCAGGCAGAGCTCCCTTTTACACATTACAGCAGGCAGAGCTCCCTTTTACACATTACAGCAGGCAGCGCTCCCTTTTACACATTACAGCAGGCAGAGCTCCCTTTTACACATTACAGCAGGCAGCGCTCCCTTTTACACATTACAGCAGGCAGAGCTCCCTTTTACACATTACAGCAGGCAGCGCTCCTTTTTACACATTACAGCAGGCAGCGCTCCCTTTTACACATTACAGCAGGCAGCGCTCCTTTTTACACATTACAGCAGGCAGCGCTCCCTTTTACACATTACAGCAGGCAGAGCTCCCTTTTACACATTACAGCAGGCAGCGCTCCTTTTTACACATTACAGCAGGCAGCGCTCCCTTTTACACATTACAGCAGGCAGCGCTCCCTTTTACACATTACAGCAGGCAGCGCTCCCTTTTACACATTACAGCAGGCAGAGCTCCCTTTTACACATTACAGCAGGCAGAGCTCCCTTTTACACATTACAGCAGGCAGAGCTCCCTTTTACACATTACAGCAGGCAGCGCTCCCTTTTACACATTACAGCAGGCAGCGCTCCCTTTTACACATTACAGCAGGCAGCGCTCCCTTTTACACATTACAGCAGGCAGCGCTCCCTTTTACACATTACAGCAGGCAGCGCTCCCTTTTACACATTACAGCAGGCAGAGCTCCCTTTTACACATTACAGCAGGCAGAGCTCCCTTTTACACATTACAGCAGGCAGAGCTCCCTTTTACACATTACAGCAGGCAGCGCTCCCTTTTACACATTACAGCAGGCAGCGCTCCCTTTTACACATTACAGCAGGCAGAGCTCCCTTTTACACATTACAGCAGGCAGCGCTCCCTTTTACACATTACAGCAGGCAGAGCTCCCTTTTACACATTACAGCAGGCAGCGCTCCTTTTTACACATTACAGCAGGCAGCGCTCCCTTTTACACATTACAGCAGGCAGAGCTCCCTTTTACACATTACAGCAGGCAGCGCTCCCTTTTACACATTACAGCAGGCAGCGCTCCCTTTTACACATTACAGCAGGCAGAGCTCCCTTTTACACATTACAGCAGGCAGCGCTCCCTTTTACACATTACAGCAGGCAGAGCTCCCTTTTACACATTACAGCAGGCAGCGCTCCTTTTTACACATTACAGCAGGCAGCGCTCCCTTTTACACATTACAGCAGGCAGAGCTCCCTTTTACACATTACAGCAGGCAGCGCTCCCTTTTACACATTACAGCAGGCAGCGCTCCCTTTTACACATTACAGCAGGCAGCGCTCCCTTTTACACATTACAGCAGGCAGAGCTCCCTTTTACACATTACAGCAGGCAGCGCTCCCTTTTACACATTACAGCAGGCAGCGCTCCCTTTTACACATTACAGCAGGCAGCGCTCCCTTTTACACATTACAGCAGGCAGCGCTCCCTTTTACACATTACAGCAGGCAGCGCTCCCTTTTACACATTACAGCAGGCAGAGCTCCCTTTTACACATTACAGCAGGCAGAGCTCCCTTTTACACATTACAGCAGGCAGAGCTCCCTTTTACACATTACAGCAGGCAGCGCTCCCTTTTACACATTACAGCAGGCAGCGCTCCCTTTTACACATTACAGCAGGCAGCGCTCCCTTTTACACATTACAGCAGGCAGCGCTCCCTTTTACACATTACAGCAGGCAGCGCTCCCTTTTACACATTACAGCAGGCAGCGCTCCCTTTTACACATTACAGCAGGCAGCGCTCCTTTTTACACATTACAGCAGGCAGCGCTCCTTTTTACACATTACAGCAGGCAGCGCTCCCTTTTACACATTACAGCAGGCAGCGCTCCCTTTTACACATTACAGCAGGCAGAGCTCCCTTTTACACATTACAGCAGGCAGAGCTCCCTTTTACACATTACAGCAGGCAGAGCTCCCTTTTACACATTACAGCAGGCAGCGCTCCCTTTTACACATTACAGCAGGCAGCGCTCCCTTTTACACATTACAGCAGGCAGCGCTCCCTTTTACACATTACAGCAGGCAGCGCTCCTTTTTACACATTACAGCAGGCAGCGCTCCCTTTTACACATTACAGCAGGCAGAGCTCCTTTTTACACATTACAGCAGGCAGCGCTCCCTTTGACACATTACAGCAGGCAGAGCTCCCTTTTACACATTACAGCAGGCAGCGCTCCCTTTTACACATTACAGCAGGCAGCGCTCCCTTTTACACATTACAGCAGGCAGCGCTCCCTTTTACACATTACAGCAGGCAGCGCTCCTTTTTACACATTACAGCAGGCAGCGCTCCCTTTTACACATTACAGCAGGCAGAGCTCCTTTTTACACATTACAGCAGGCAGCGCTCCCTTTTACACATTACAGCAGGCAGCGCTCCCTTTTACACATTACAGCAGGCAGAGCTCCCTTTTACACATTACAGCAAGCAGAGCTCCCTTTTACACATTACAGCAGGCAGCGCTCCCTTTTACACATTACAGCAGGCAGAGCTCCCTTTTACACATTACAGCAGGCAGAGCTCCCTTTTACACATTACAGCAGGCAGCGCTCCCTTTTACACATTACAGCAGGCAGAGCTCCTTTTTACACATTACAGCAGGCAGCGCTCCCTTTTACACATTATGGCACGCATAGCTGCCGAAGTGACCAAGCCCGGACGCGGGTGAAACGCGTCTTCCATCCTGTACTTTCAGCTGTCTAGGACAACGGACCCGCCTGCCTTGCCGTGTGGAGCTCCGTACCCTCATCCGCCTCCTGACACCTTTTTAGCCGCCGCCGGCCGCTCAGCACAGCGTTACCAGGAGCGGCATAGCGCTTGTCTCAGCGGCACTCTGATCACAGGTAATATCGGTTTTATTGCCCACTACTCAAGAGACTTATTATTATTATTTATATCTGGCAGCAATCCACATTTATTTCATTATCTCCAGGTCAGGTGGCACTTATTTGCTATGCATACGTGTACAGTCACCTTACAGTTTTTCTATTGATATTTACTGCTGTGACATGTATCTCTTTCATCTTTGAGATATTCATTATCGATTTCATCTGCTTTTCTCTTACGTCCTAGAGGATGCTGGGGACTCCGTAAGGACCATGGGGTATAGACGGGCTCCGCAGGAGACATGGGCACTCTAAAGACTTTAGATGGGTGTGCACTGGCTCCTCCCTCTATGCCCCTCCTCCAGACCTCAGTTAGATTCTGTGCCCAGAGGAGACTGGATGCATTACAGGGAGCTCTACTGAGTTTCCCTGAAAAAGACTTTTGTTAGGTTTTTTATTTTCAGGGAGCACTGCTGGCAACAGGCTCCCTGCATCGAGGGACTGAGGAGAGAGAAGCAGACCTACTTAAATGATAGGCTCTGCTTCTTAGGCTACTGGACACCATTAGATCCAGAGGGTCGGAACGCAGGTCTCACCCTCGCCGTGCGGCCCGTAGCCGCGCCGCCGTCCTCCTCACAGAGCCGGAAGATAGAAGCCGGGTGAGTATGAGAAGAAAGAAGACTTCAAAGGCAGCAGAAGACTTCAGATCTTCAATGAGGTACCGCGCAGCGGTAACGCCGCGCGCCATTGCTCCCACATTCACACACACACTAGCGGCACTGTATGGGTGCAGGGCGCAGGGGGGGCGCCCTGGGCAGCAATTATGAAACCTCTAGGGACACTGGCATAGATATATACTGCGGAGGCAGTATATTACAAACACCCCCGCCAGTATAAAGATTTGAGCGGGATCGAAGCCCGCCGGTGAGGGGGCGGAGCTTGATACCTCAGCACTAACCAGCGCCATTTTCTCCACAGCACGCTACAGAGAAGCTTGCTCCCCGGACTCTCCCCTGCTGAACACATGTACAGAGGTGGAAAAAGGGGGGGGGGGGGCACATTTATTTGGCGCAGTGAGTATATTTATATAAAAGCGCTGTACTGACTGGGATTTTATTCCAGTGCCCGGTGGCGCTGGGTGTGTGCTGGCATACTCTCTCTCTGTCTTTTCAAAGGGCCTTATTGGGGGTCTGTCTCCATATATATATATATATATATCCCTGAGTGTGTGGGGTGTCGGTACGTGTGTGTCGGCATGTCTGAAGTGGAAGGCTCATCTAAGGAGGAGGTGGAGCAGATGATTGTGGTGTCTCCGTCGGCGACGCCGACACCTGATTGGTTGGATATGTGGAATGTTTTAAATGCAAATGTGTCTTTATTACATAAGAGAATGGACAAAGCAGAGTCCAGAGAAAAAAACAGGGAGTCAATCCATGGCTTTGGCTGTATCACAGGGCCCTCCAGGGTTTCAGAAACGTCCCCTGTCCCAAGTAGCAGACACTTATACCGACACGGATTCTGACTCCAGTGTCGACTACGATGATGCGAGGTTACACCCAAGGGTGGCCAAAAGTATTCATTATATGATTATTGCAATAAAAGAAGTTTTGCATATCACAGAGGACCCCTCTGTCCCTGACACGAGGGTATGCATGTTTAAGGAAAAGAAACCTGAGGTAACCTTTCCCCCATCTCATGAGCTGAACGCGTTATTTGAAAAGGCTTGGGAAACTCCAGACAAGAAACTGCAGATTCCCAAGAGAATTCTTATGGCGTATCCTTTCCCTGCACAGGACAGGTTACGGTGGGAATCCTCGCCCAGGGTGGACAAGGCTTTGACGCGCTTGTCCAAAAAGGTGGCGCTACCGTCTCCAGACATGGCAGCCCTCAAGGATCCTGCTGATCGCAGACAGCAAACTACCTTAAAATCAATTTATGCACATACGGGTGCCTTGCTCAGACCGGTAATAGCGTCGGCTTGGGTTTGTAGCGCAGTAGCAGCATGGGCAGATAACTTGTCAGCTGACATTGATACCCTAGATAGGGATAGCATTTTATTGACCTTGGGTCACATTAAAGACGCAGCCTTATATATGAGAGACGCTGCGAGAGACGTTGGGCTGCTAGGTTCAAGAGCCAACGCCATGGCAATTTCTGCTAGGCGAGCCCTGTGGACCCGCCAATGGACGGGTGATGCCGACTCAAAGAGACATATGGAAGTTTTGCCTTACAAGGGTGAGGTTTTATTTGGGGAGGCTCTAGCGGACCTGGTTTCCACAGCTACCGCGGGTAAATCTACTTTTTGACCTTATGTTCCCCCACAGCAAAAGAAAACACCACAATATCAGATGCAGTCCTTTCGGTCGCATAAATCCAGAAGAGGTCGGGGCTCTTCCTTCCTCGCCAGAGGTAAAGGCAGAGGGAAAAGAATACCTGGTACGGCTAGTTCCCAGGAGCAGAAGTCCTCCCCGGCTTCTACTAAATCCACGCATGACGCTGGGGCTCCACTGAGGGAGTCCGTGCCGGTGGGGGCACGTCTTCGACTCTTCAGCCAGGTCTGAGTTCAGTCAGACGTGGATCCTTGGGCGATGGAAATTGTATCCCAAGGCTGCAAACTGGAATTCGAAGAGGTGCCTCCTCGCCGATTTTTCAAATCGGCTTTACCAGCTTCTCCCCCAGAGAGGGAAATAGTTTTAGCTGCAATTCAAAAACTGTGTCAACAGCAAGTGATTATCAAGGTACCCCTAGTCCAACAGGGGAAGGGGTACTATTCAACCCTGTTTGTGATCCTGAAACCGGATGGCTCGGTCAGACCCATTCTGAATCTAAAATCCCTAAACCTGTACTTGAAAAAGTTCAAATTCAAGATGGAATCGCTCCGGGCAGTTATCTCCAGCCTGGAAGGGGGGGATTTTATGGTGTCACTGGACATAAAGGATGCATACCTTCATGTCCCCATATATCCCCCTCATCAGGCGTACCTGAGATTCGCTGTACAGGACTGTCATTACCCGTTTCAGACGTTGCCGTTTGGGCTTTCCACGGCCCCGAGGATTTTCACCAAGGTAATGGCGGAAATGATGGTGCTCCTGCGCAGGCAGGGAGTCACAATTATCCCGTACTTGGACGATCTCCTGATAAAAGCGAGATCGAGAGATCAATTGCTGAAAAGCGTGTCGCTCTCCCTGAGAGTGCTGCAGCAGCATGGCTGGATTTTAAATCTACCAAAGTCACAGTTGATTCCAACGACTCGGCTATCTTTCTTAGGCATGATTCTGGACAAAGAACAGAAGAGGGTTTTTCTCCCGATGGAAAAAGCCCAGGAACTCCAGAACATGGTCAGAGACCTGCTAAACCAAAAAGAGTGTCAGTCCATCAATGCACTCGAGTACTGGGAAAAATGGTGGCGACCTACGAGGCCATCCCCTTCGGCAGGTTCCATGCGAGGACGTTTCAGTGGGACCTTCTGGACAAGTGGTCGGGGTCCCATCTACAAATACATCAGAAAATAAGCCTGTCCCCCAGGGCCAGGGTGTCTCTCCTGTGGTGGCTGCAGAGTGCTCACCTTCTCGAGGGTCGCAGGTTCGGCATTCAAGACTGGGTTCTGGTGACCATGGACGCGAGCCTCCGAGGATGGGGAGCAGTCACGCAAGGAAGAAATTTTCAGGGACTATGGTCAAGCCAGGAGGCTTGTCTACACATCAACGTACTGGAATTGAGGGCCATATACAACGGCCTACGACAAGCGGAGAATCTTTTTCGCGACCTACCGGTTCTGATTCAATCAGACAACGTCACAGCCGTGGCTCATGTAAACCGCCAAGGCGGGACGAGGAGCAGAGTGGCAGCAGGATTCTTCGCTGGGCGGAAAATCATGTAAGCGCTCTGTCAGCAGTCTTCATTCCGGGAGTGGACAACTGGGAAGCAGACTTCCTCAGCAGACACGATCTCCATCCAGGAGAGTGGGGACTTCATCAGGAAGTTTTTGCAGAGATAACAAGTCATTGGGGACTTCCGCAAATAGACATGATGGCATCACGCCTCAACAAGAAGCTTCGGAGGTATTGTGCCAGGTCAAGGGACCCTCAGGCAGTAGCGGTGGAAGCCCTGGTGACACCGTGGGTGTTTCAGTCGGTCTATGTGTTCCCTCCTCTTCCGCTCATCTCAAAAATACTGAGAATCATAAGACGAAAAAGAGTGCAGACAATACTCATTGTTCCAGATTGGCCTCGAAGGGCCTGGTATTCAGATCTTCAGGAGATGCTCACAGAAGATCCGTAGCTTCTTCCTCTCAGGGAAGACCTGTTGCAGCAGGGGCCCTGCGTGTTCCAAGACTTACCGCGGTTACGTTTGATGGCATGGCGGTTGAACACAAAATCCTAGCAGGGAAAGGTATTTCGGAGGAAGTCATCCCTACTCTGATTAAGGCTAGGAAGGAGGTGACGGCGAAACATTATCACCGCATCTGGAGGAAGTATGTATCTTGGTGTGAAGCCAAGAATGCTCCTACGGAAGATTTCCATCTGGGACGTTTTCTCCACTTTCTACAGACAGGAGTGGATATGGGCCTAAAGTTAGGCTCCATTAAGGTACAGATTTCGGCCCTATCAATTTTCTTTCAGAAGGAATTGGCTTCTCTCCCAGAAGTCCAGACTTTTGTAAAGGGAGTGCTGCATATCCAGCCTCCTTTTGTGCCCCCAGTGGCACCATGGGACCTTAACGTGGTGTTACAGTTCCTAAAATCTCACTGGTGTGAGCCTCTTCAAACAGTTGAATTCAAATTTCTCACTTGGAAGGTGGTCATGTTGTTGGCCTTGGCATCTGCAAGGCGGGTGTCCGAATTGGCGGCTTTGTCTCACAAGAGCCCCTATCTGATTTTCCATGTGGATAGAGCAGAATTGAGGACTCGTCCTCAATTTTTGCCTAAGGTGGTTTCATCTTTTCATATGAACCAACCTATTGTGGTGCCTGTGGCTACGGGTGACTTGGAAGATTCCAAGTCCCTTGATGTAGTCAGGGCCTTAAAAATTTATGTAGCCAGGACGACTAGGGTTAGGAAAACAGAGGCATTGTTTGTTCTGTATGCAGCCAACAAGGTTGGCGCTCCTGCTTCTAAACAGACTATTGCTCGCTGGATCTGTAACACGATTCAGCAGGCTCATTCTACGGCTGGATTGCCGTTACCAAATTCGGTAAAGGCCCATTCCACTAGGAAGGTGGGCTCTTCTTGGGCGGCTACCCAAGGCGTCTCGGCATTACAGCTTTGCCGAGCGGCGACTTGGTCGGGGTCAAACACTTTTGTTAAATTCTACAAGTTTGATACCTTGGCTGAGGAGGACCTCCTGTTTGCTCAATCGGTGCTGCAGAGTCATCCGCACTCTCCCGCCCGGTCTGGAGCTTTGGTATAATCCCCATGGTCCTTACGGAGTCCCCAGCATCCTCTAGGACGTAAGAGAAAATAAGATTTTAAACCTACCTGTAAATCTTTTTCTCCTAGTCCGTAGAGGATGCTGGGCGCCCGTCCCAGTGCGGACTAAATTCTGCAAGACTTGTATATAGTTATTGCTTACATAAGGGTTATGTTACAGTTTTGATCAGTCTCTGGCTGATGCTGTTTTTGTTTCATACTGTTCACTGGTTCGTATGTTCCAAGTTATACGGTGTGATTGGTGTGGCTGGTATGTATCTTGCCCTTAGATTAACAAAAATCCTTTCCTCGTACTGTCCGTCTCCTCTGGGCACAGTTTCTCTAACTGAGGTCTGGAGGAGGGGCATAGAGGGAGGAGCCAGTGCACACCCATCTAAAGTCTTTAGAGTTCCCATGTCTCCTGCGGAGCCCGTCTATACCCCATGGTCCTTACGGAGTCCCCAGCATCCTCTACGGACTAGGAGAAAAATATTTACCGGTAGGTTTAAAATCTTCTTTTTTCTTGATTATTACCAAACTGATTGCTATCTCTGGGGTTTCTACTCCTAAGTAAGTTTATAACAAAGTATCAATTGAGCAACCACATTGTTTCCCTTATCCTACATGTGTTTACACATATTGTATTCATTTTGCTGAACTCTATTAACTTTCACTGGGATATTATCCTATATATTTTCCTTCTGTATTTTTCTTCTTTGCCTTATTTTGATCATTTTTTCAATAGAACATTCTCTCTCAAAATCTCAATACTTTATTATCATTCTGGACTCTCACCAGCGATTCAGAGTTTTCTCTGTCTAACGCTGGCAGCAGATCCACTTGTTTATTTCCTCTATTATCTCACAATCGCTATTCCTATTTCTTGAAGGCCCTACACACTTAAAGATTATCTGTCCAATCTGGCTGATTGGAAAGAAAATCTGGCAATGGCTGGGAGCAAATGACAATCAACAATTTGCTACCAAAATCAAGAAAATGGACAAAAACAGTTCAGATAAATTGGTTTAATGAAACAAACTTAACCAATTTGTCTTAAAGTCCATTTTTGTCTATTTTCCAATGTTTGAGAGCAAATAGTGAATTGCCATTTGCTCCCATACATTGCCAGATTTTCTTTCCAATCAGCCAGATTGGACAGATAATCTTTTAGTGTGTAGGGCCCTTTGGAGTTCGTGAACTCTCATCAGTGATGCCAGAGCAATAAAAGATCAGACATCTTCAACTCTACGTTCATACCACACTGGAAACGCCCGAACCCATCCGATCTTGGGGAGCTAATCAGTGTTGGGCTGAGCCAATACTCAGATGGGAAACTCCTGAGGAAGACCCAGTTCAGTAGAGTACCTCTTTGATCACTTTGCTCAGTGCCTAACACTGAAAGCAGATTCACCTTTTCTATATGTTTTCTATCTTTTCAATATCTGTGGTAATTGTTGTTTTTCATGCTTTGACAAGCGTATTATACAATTGTGTGATTTGGCATAGAGGTGAGCTTTAATGAACTGATTTAAGTTACACCCACACCTATGGCAGTGACAATCCTGTGAATTTACCATACTCCTGATAGTCAGGCAAATTCTTATTTCTATCCTAGACAGCTGATTTTGGACCATTAATGTCAACTATTGACACTATTGTCTTTCATTTACACTAAACTACTTATATTTTACTGTGATGTTAATAAAATGTAATTGATTTTATATTGTCTCCATCATTCGATATAATTCTTATTATTTTCTTCTTTTCATATTAAGAGTGCACCCACACAAGAGTCTTCTGTTCTCTCCCCCATCCCCCTTGTTTTGATACTGTTGTGGAATCTGTCGTTCTCTCCCTGCATGTGTTGTCGACTGCTTAGGGCTGCGCGTGTAGAGCTCGCGGACACGTGACGCTTGTTCCTCAGATACAGGCGGCCTCCCAGAACTTTTCCCTTTGCATAAACAACCGGCGTTCGTAAATTTCTTGCTCCAGTCGTAGATAGACTGCCTTGTAGGTGGAGGTTTCCCGTATCGTGTTCTAAAATGCCGCTGTACAACAGTAACAGTTTGTCTTCGCTAATTCTTGCTCACAAAGACTTCTCTTCCGGCGTAGCCGCCATTATGCTTACATGACGCAACGAGCGATGCTGACGTCACAAACCGTTGCAGTCATAAAAACTTTCATCCCCGCTGTGATTTTTTTCCCTGTTCCACCACTTCCTGAAGCAAGGCAACACAGCAGCTGTTGCGAGTGTCGACGAGGACTGTGTTTGGAACAAATTGGATTATTGTCTAAGTGACAGCAAGGGGCGGTGACAGGGCATCGTCACATCGTTTTCTGGGCATCATTGCGGCGTTTGTTGGGCACGTCCGGGCAATGGAGGCTCATCTTGATAATTTACGGGGCAGGCCGCGGTGGATGCCCAGCGACTCCCTAGGCTGCGAAGGCAGGAGGCTACCCTAAAGATGCGAGCGCTTTGCTGTCTAGCGTCGGGGGGGGGGGGGGGGTGTATCCGGCTTGCGGGGCAGCCTTGCTCTGTGCTGGATGGTCCCCCGCATGTTAGTGGAAGAGGCTGTAGTTTTGCAATTTTTCGCAGAACTGCAACTCATTCTGAATTAGGCCCTGATATCTGTGATGTGACAAAAGGCTCACACTTGTACCCATGGGCCTAATTCACACCTGATCGCTTCTCTGTGAATTTGCAAAGGTTTGCGATCGGATAGTCGCCGCCCAGACAGAGTGAAATTCCGCCCAGTGCTAGTCTGCCGTGCGAAAAGCTTTGCAAACGCCGGCCAGCTGCAAATCCGTTCACAACTCACTCATCATCTAATGATTTTTCCAGTCTGTGTGTATCCTAGGACTTACTCCTCCAGTGCGATACAAACAGGCTGATTAGGCCGGATCTGACGTCACACACCCGCCCCGGAAACGCTTTGGAACACCTGCATTTTTCCTGACCCTCCCAGAAAACGGTCAGTTACCACCCCCAAACGCCCACTTCCTGTCAGTCAACCTGAGTTCGCCTAGCGATCGCAAAAGACGCAGTCGTACGATAATCGTCCGCCTTGCGAATTCGCACAACGGCGATCAGTTCTGAATTACCCCCTATATCAGTAATAGTATTTATATAAAAAATTGTTCTTTTATAGTAAGCCTGTCCTTCCCTCTCGATCGGTGCCGCAGATATCACCGGGAATATAACTCCATGTTTCCGGAGATCTGCACATGCGCACTTTAGAAATCGTCGGGAAAATGGCACCCGTGCCATTATATCGGAGATCGGCACATGGAAGTAGACGAGGTGCCTCGTACTAAAGCTACACACGGCCCTCCACTCTCTTAATGCGCCCCCGGGCTGTAACTAATATATACAGTAGTGTGTATTGTTGCATATGTTTAGCTATAAAAGCTTAGAAGGAATCCTCACCTACGGTAATACTATAGGTTGCTGAATAATGGGACCTTGTGCCGCTATAGAACATTCAGCTCTTTGTCCTATTCATATGAGGAATTATAGACTAGACACTCGGAATGTACTCTTATAGATTTCTATATTGCAGAATTCCACTCAGGATTTTCTTTGTGTGCGCCTGATATATAATTTTGTTTAACTACATTTCCATTCACCGATTCTCACCTTTGTCCGTGCAATCTAACTGTGATTTCAGAACAGAATATGCCGTTGTCAGACGCCTTAAACTGTGTTTATTCTGTGATAAATAAAAACATTTTGAATGGTGTTTTTAATGAAGGAATGACTATGACAGTCAAATTTTATAATTGACAAAAGTATACGTTTCACATTTTGATTGAACAATAAAACAGAAATAATTGTACAATGCCATTGTCTCAACAGTTTTTCTTAACAGTTTGATCCAGAAATGACAAACAGTTCATTAACAAGGCGTGATGTAGAAATCATGGAAGTTTATAAAAGACACACGATATTGCCTATTCCAAAGATAACTACAGTTATTCATCATAATGACAAAGAAATTAAAATCTTTTGTGTTCGCCAAACCCCCCTCCCCTCTCCCCAAGGGGAAAAGATGGCCCCAGTGGCAAACGCAGGAGGGGGTTTCCAGAACTGGGTGGAGCTAAGTACGGGGGTGGGGACTGAGGTGACTCAGTATATGCTGGGTCCGTAAAACTAGTGTGTCTGTGTGTGTGTGTGTGTGTGTGTGTGTGTGTGTGTGTGTATATATATATATATATATATATATATACATACATACATACATACATATACACATATACATAGCATATTACACATGCATATATATATATATATATATATATATATATACAGTACACGTGTATATACGCATGTATATATATATATCATATGTGTGTGTTTATATGTATGTATATACATGTGTATATATGTATGCACATGGATATATATGTACTATAATTAAAATCAAGTAAACTTTTATTAAGCACTTACAAGTGCCACCAGGAAGACAGCAGGCTGCAGAGGACGTTAGACAGTCATTAATAATACTCATGCAGGAAAAAATATATATATATTATTATTTTTTTGGTGGAGGGGGGGTTTCTGGGTGCTCGGAAACCCCCCCTGCATGCGCTACTGGGCCCCCTTACATTAAGTCAAGAAAAATTTATTATTTTTATAAGGCAATAGGAGGATCGTTTACTACCTGTGGACATGTTTTGGCCACTTGGAAAGATACCAAGAAGCGCCCACTTTGGGGTTAGAGGCAGATAATTTACTAGGTGTTCAGTTGTGTAGTTACGTGTTTGTACCCAATATCGACGAATCAATGGGCAGAGCCAGTGACAATGAGAAAGGTCTGCATGTGGGTCACCAGCAGTTCTGAGAAGTGGTAAATACATTTTTAATGACACACCTGCTTAAAGCCCCCAACAGTTTCACACTTTCCCTTTCCCACCCTCTACATACACTGTACCGGTCTTACAATGGTCTATATTTCCCTAGAAACCATGAGACTGAAGCAAAGCAGGATGTGGTCAGAGGGTGAGAAGATGAGTTTGGAGGGGATCCGGTCAGGAGCCCGGCAGTTGAAATACTAACGCCAGAATCCCGACTCCCCGAATCCCGAAACTTGGAATGCTGACGCCGGGATCCTGACATTCATCACTATCCTGGCAACGGAATACTGAATGATGCTTGCACGGACTGCCGGAGAGGTGACCCGCGCGAGGGGAAGATTAGGTTTAGGCTGTGGGAGAGAGGGTTAGGGTTAGGCTGCAGGGAGGGAGGGTTAGGGTTAGGCACCACCAGGGAGGGTTAGGGTTAGGCTGCGGGGAGAGAGGGTTAGGGTTAGGCACCACCAGGGAGGGTTAGGGTTAGGCTGCGGGGAGGGTTAGGCTGCGGGGAGGGAGGGAGGGTTAGGGTTAGGCTGATTTTAGGCACCACCAGGGAGGGTTAGGGTTAGGCCGCGGAGGGAGGGTTAGGGTTAGGCACCACCAGGGAGGGTTAGGCTGCCGGAAGGGAGGATTAGGGTTAGGCTGCGGGGAGGGAGGGTTAGGCACCACCAGGGAGGGTTAGGATTAGGCCGCGGAGGGATGGTTAGGGTTAGGCACCACCAGGGAGGGTTAAGCTGCGGGGAGGGAGGATTAGGGTTAGGCTGCGGGGAGGGAGGGTTAGGCACCACCAGGGAGGGTTGGGGAAAGGCTGCCGGGAGGGAGGGTTAGGGTTAGGCAGGGAGGGTTAGGCTGCGGGGAAGGAGGGTTAGGGTTAGGCAGGGAGGGTAAGGCTGCGGGGAGGGAGGGTTAGGGTTAGGCTGCGGGGAGAGAGGGTTAGGCTGCGGGGAGGGAGGGTTAGGCTGCGGGGAGGGAGAGTTAGGGTTAGGCTGCTTTTAGGCACCACCAGGGAGGGTTAGGCCGCGGAGGGAGGGTTAGGGTTAGGCACCACCATGGAGGGTTAGGCTGCGGGGAGGGAGGATTAGGGTTAGGCTGCAGGGAGGGAGGGTTAGGCACCACCAGGGAGGGTTGGGGAAAGGCTGCGGGGAGGGAGGGTTAGGGTTAGGCAGGTAGGGTTAGGCTGCGGGGAGGGAGGGTTAGGCTGCGGGGAGAGAGGGTTAGGCTGCGGGGAGGGAGGGTTAGGGTTAGGCTGCGGGGAGAGAGGGTTAGGCTCCGGGGAGGGAGGGTTAGGGTTAGGCTGCTTTTAGGCACCACCAGGGAGGGTTAGGGTTAGGCCACGGAGGGAGGGTTAGGGTAAGGCACCACCAGGGAGGGTTAGGCTGCGGGGAGGGAGGATTAGGGTTAGGCTGCGGGGAGGGAGGGTTAGGCACCACCAGGGAGGGTTGGGGAAAGGCTGCGGGGAGGGAGGGTTAGGGTTAGGCAGGGAGGGTTAGGCTGCGGGGAGGGAGGGTTAGGCTGCAGGGAGGGAGGGTTAGGCACCACCAGGGAGGGTTGGGGAAAGGCTGCGGGGAGGGAGGGTTAGGGTTAGGCAGGGAGGTATAGGCTGCGGGGAGGGAGGGTTAGGCTGCGGGGAGAGAGGGTTAGGCTGCGGGGAGGGAGGGTTAGGGTTAGGCTGCTTTTAGGCACCACCAGGGAGGGTTAGGGTTAGGCCACGGAGGGAGGGTTAGGCACCACCAGGGAGGGTTAGGGTTAGGCACCACCAGGGAGGGTTAGGCTGTGGGGAGGGAGGATTAGGGTTAGGCTGCGGGGAGGGAGAGTTAGGCACCACCAGGGAGGGTTGGGGAAAGGCTGCGGGGAGGGAGGGTTAGGGTTAGGCAGGGAGGGTTAGGCAGCGGGGAGGGAGGGTTAGGGTTAGGCTGCGGGGAGGGAGGGTTAGGCACCACCAGGGAGGGTTGGGGAAAGGCTGCGGGGAGGGAGGGTTAGGGTTAGGCAGGGAGGGTTAGGCAGCGGGGAGGGAGGGTTAGGGTTAGGCTGCGGGGAGGGAGGGTTAGGCACCACCAGGGAGGGTTGGGGAAAGGCTGCGGGGAGGGAGGGTTAGGCAGGGAGGGTTAGGCAGCGGGGAGGGAGGGTTAGGGTTAGGCTGCGGGGAGGGAGGGTTAGGCACGACCAGGGAGGGTTGGGGAAAGGCTGCGGGGAGGGAAGGTTAGGGTTTGGAGAATGTACACAAGGGGTGGGATGTGATGAAATATGAGTTCGGTTTGGTTTAGCCTTTTACATGACTGCCCCTTTTAAAAAAGTCTGAGTTCCGCTGGCATCCCGCATGGCCGCCGAACTCGAACTTCATTGCGTCCTGCCCATGGGGTAGAAATGGGACGAGCGACAAAAAGACAACATGAAGGTGGAGCAAAAAGAAGAGCACGAAGAGTAAACTTCACAGGAATATCAGTAGAGGGACTGTTTCGAGATGCAATTTTGAAGAGGCAGCATGGAAAAAGCAGAATTTCTTTTCTCCCACCTTGTTTGCCTCTGAGCTTGGAAGTGTAGAAGAGTAAATGTACCCCGAGGAAGATGACTGTAAGGATGTAGTGTCACAGAAGGTACAGTGATTTTGAGGGATGCAAGGTTGTTACAAACCCTATGCACATGAGAGTGGTGGTAGTAGGGCGGGTGGATGTAGAAAATGTCAAACAGGGTAAATAGGACCTTAATGGTTACTCACTGAGGATGTGCAGTCAGAGCTCCCTTGCCGGAGCTTCCTACTGGACGCCATCAAGTCTTCAGAGAAGATGGACCAGGTTGTAGCACTAGGAAGAAACCACAAAGCACTCAGCACATCTTGACCTCCTAACATCTGAAAGAAACCTCTCAAGTGTGGCAATGACCTTCATCGGGAAGGTAAGTGATCATCACAGGCCTTGAGGCCTTGGCCACATTGTTTTCACCTATTAGCACTCTCACGCTAGGTGAGACACGGGGTCACCTAAAACCGGTATGAAAGGGAGTAGGGAGGAGACAATGAACAATAAGTCTCACGGGAGCACCTACCAGTGTCACTATACCAAGCTTTGGGAGTAATGCCTGTGGGTGTCATGGGCCTAGTGCGTATCTGACAACCGGGAACTTCTTATTCAAGGGCCTAATGCCCACCTAACAGCGGGGGAAGTTTCCTATAGAGTAAGGGCCTAATGCCGAGTGCCATTGGACCTAATGAAATAGGATATATAATAGTATATTAGCATAATAAAATGAATACCTATCAACAACGTCACTTCCACTTTGAAAGAGCAATGTCATGTATACTGTATGCACTGGTACTATGAATACACCTAGCTTTAAATAAAGGCAGTGCTAAAAGTTAGTGATGAGCGCCTGAAATTTTTCGGGTTTTGTGTTTTGGTTTTGGGTTCGGTTCCGCGGCCGTGTTTTGGGTTCGACCGCGTTTTGGCAAAACCTCACCGAATTTTTTTTGTCGGATTCGGGTGTGTTTTGGATTCGGGTGTTTTTTTCAAAAAACCCTAAAAAACAGCTTAAATCATAGAATTTGGGGGTCATTTTGATCCCATATTATTATTAACCTCAAAAACCATAATTTCCACTCATTTTCAGTCTATTCTGAATACCTCACAATATTATTTTTAGTCCTAAAATTTGCACCGAGGTCGCTGGATGACTAAGCTAAGCGACCCTAGTGGCCGACACAAACACCTGGCCCATCTAGGAGTGGCACTGCAGTGTCACGCAGGATGTCCCTTCCAAAAAACCCTCCCCAAACAGCACATGACGCAAAGAAAAAAAGAGGCGCAATGAGGTAGCTGTGTGAGTAAGATTAGCGACCCTAGTGGCCGACACAAACACCGGGCCCATTTAGGAGTGGCACTGCAGTGTCACGCAGGATGTCCCTTCCAAAAAACCCTCCCCAAACAGCACATGATGCAAAGAAAAAAAGAGGCGCAATGAGGTAGCTGTGTGAGTAAGATTAGCGACCCTAGTGGCCGACACAAACACCGGGCCCATCTAGGAGTGGCACTGCAGTGTCACGCAGGATGGCCCTTCCAAAAAACACTCCCCAAACAGCACATGACGCAAAGAAAAAAAGAGGCGCAATGAGGTAGCTGACTGTGTGAGTAAGATAAGCGACCCTAGTGGCCGACACAAACACCGGGCCCATTTAGGAGTGGCACTGCAGTGTCACGCAGGATGTCCCTTCCAAAAAACCCTCCCCAAACAGCACATGACGCAAAGAAAAAAAGAGGCGCAATGAGGTAGCTGTGCGAGTAAGATTAGCGACCGTAGTGGCCGACACAAACACCGGGCCCATTTAGGAGTGGCACTGCAGTGTCACGCAGGATGTCCCTTCCAAAAAACCCTCCCCAAACAGCACATGACGCAAAGAAAAAAAGAGGCGCAATGAGGTAGCTGACTGTGTGAGTAAGATAAGCGACCCTAGTGGCCGACACAAACACCGGGCCCATTTAGGAGTGGCACTGCAGTGTCACGCAGGATGTCCCTTCCAAAAAACCCTCCCCAAACAGCACATGACGCAAAGAAAAATAAAAGAAAAAAGAGGTGCAAGATGGAATTGTCCTTGGGCCCTCCCACCCACCCTTATGTTGTATAAACAAAACAGGACATGCACACTTTAACCAACCCATCATTTCAGTGACAGGGTCTGCCACACGACTGTGACTGATATGACGGGTTGGTTTGGACCCCCACCAAAAAAGAAGCAATTAATCTCTCCTTGCACAAACTGGCTCTACAGAGGCAAGATGTCCACCTCATCATCATCCTCCGATATATCACCGTGTACATCCCCCTCCTCACAGATTATCAATTCGTCCCCACTGGAATCCACCATCTCAGCTCCCTGTGTACTTTGTGGAGGCAATTGCTGCTGGTCAATGTCTCCGCGGAGGAATTGATTATAATTCATTTTAATGAACATCATCTTCTCCACATTTTCTGGATGTAACCTCGTACGCCGATTGCTGACAAGGTGAGCGGCGGCACTAAACACTCTTTCGGAGTACACACTTGTGGGAGGGCAACTTAGGTAGAATAAAGCCAGTTTGTGCAAGGGCCTCCAAATTGCCTCTTTTTCCTGCCAGTATAAGTACGGACTGTGTGACGTGCCTACTTGGATGCGGTCACTCATATAATCCTCCACCATTCTTTCAATGTTGAGAGAATCATATGCAGTGACAGTAGACGACATGTCCGTAATCGTTGTCAGGTCCTTCAGTCCGGACCAGATGTCAGCATCAGCAGTCGCTCCAGACTGCCCTGCATCACCGCCAGCGGGTGGGCTCGGAATTCTGAGCCTTTTCCTCGCACCCCCAGTTGCGGGAGAATGTGAAGGAGGAGATGTTGACAGGTCGCGTTCCGCTTGACTTGACAATTTTCTCACCAGCAGGTCTTTCAACCCCAGCAGACTTGTGTCTGCCGGAAAGAGAGATCCAAGGTAGGTTTTAAATCTAGGATCGAGCACGGTGGCCAAAATGTAGTGCTCTGATTTCAACAGATTGACCACCCGTGAATCCTTGTTAAGCGAATTAAGGGCTCCATCCACAAGTCCCACATGCCTAGCGGAATCGCTCCGTGTTAGCTCCTCCTTCAATGTCTCCAGCTTCTTCTGCAAAAGCCTGATGAGGGGAATGACCTGACTCAGGCTGGCAGTGTCTGAACTGACTTCACGTGTGGCAAGTTCAAAGGGCATCAGAACCTTGCACAACGTTGAAATCATTCTCCACTGCACTTGAGACAGGTGCATTCCACCTCCTATATCGTGCTCAATTGTATAGGCTTGAATGGCCTTTTGCTGCTCCTCCAACCTCTGAAGCATATAGAGGGTTGAATTCCACCTCGTTACCACTTCTTGCTTCAGATGATGGCAGGGCAGGTTCAGTAGTTTTTGGTGGTGCTCCAGTCTTCTGTACGTGGTGCCTGTACGCCGAAAGTGTCCCGCAATTCTTCTGGCCACCGACAGCATCTCTTGCACGCCCCTGTCGTTTTTTTAAAAATTCTGCACCACCAAATTCAAGGTATGTGCAAAACATGGGACGTGCTGGAATTTGCCCATATTTAATGCACACACAATATTGCTGGCGTTGTCCGATGCCACAAATCCACAGGAGAGTCCAATTGGGGTAAGCCATTCTGCGATGATCTTCCTCAGTTGCCGTAAGAGGTTTTCAGCTGTGTGCGTATTCTGGAAAGCGGTGATACAAAGCGTAGCCTGCCTAGGAAAGAGTTGGCGTTTGCGAGATGCTGCTACTGGTGCCGCCGCTGCTGTTCTTGCGGCGGGAGTCCATACATCTACCCAGTGGGCTGTCACAGTCATATAGTCCTGACCCTGCCCTGCTCCACTTGTCCACATGTCCGTGGTTAAGTGGACATTGGGTACAACTGCATTTTTTAGGACACTGGTGAGTCTTTTTCTGACGTCCGTGTACATTCTCGGTATCGCCTGCCTACAGAAGTGGAACCTAGATGGTATTTGGTAACGGGGGCACACTGCCTCAATAAATTGTCTAGTTCCCTGTGAACTAACGGCGGATACCGGACGCACGTCTAACACCAACATAGTTGTCAAGGACTCAGTTATCCGCTTTGCAACAGGATGACTGCTGTGATATTTCATCTTCCTCGCAAAGGACTGTTGGACAGTCAATTGCTTACTGGAAGTAGTACAAGTGGGCTTACGACTTCCCCTCTGGGATGACCATCGACTCCCAGCAGCAACAACAGCAGCGCCAGCAGCAGTAGGCGTTACACGCAAGGATGCATCGGAGGAATCCCAGGCAGGAGAGGACTCGTCAGAATTGCCAGTGACATGGCCTGCAGGACTATTGGCATTCCTGGGGAAGGAGGAAATTGACACTGAGGGAGTTGGTGGGGTGGTTTGCGTGAGCTTGGTTACAAGAGGAAGGGATTTACTGGTCAGTGGACTGCTTCCGCTGTCGGCCCAAGTTTTTGAACTTGTCACTGACTTATTATGAATGCGCTGCAGGTGACGTATAAGGGAGGATGTTCCGAGGTGGTTAACGTCCTTACCCCTACTTATTACAGCTTGACAAAGGGAACACACGGCTTGACACCTGTTGTCCGCATTTCTGGTGAAATACTTCCACACCGAAGAGCTGATTTTTTTGGTATTTTCACCAGGCATGTCAACGGCCCTATTCCTCCCACGGACAACAGGTGTCTCCCCGGGTGCCTGACTTAAACAAACCACCTCACCATCAGAATCCTCCTGGTAAATTCCCTCCCCAGCGCCAGCAACACCCATATCCTCCTCATCTTTGTGTACTTCAACACTGACATCTTCAATCTGACTATCAGGAACTGGACTGCGGGTGCTCCTTCCAGCACTTGCAGGGGGGCGTGCAAATGGTGGAAGGCGCATGCTCTTCACGTCCAGTGTTGGGAAGGTCAGGCATCGCAACCAACACAATTGGACTCTCCTTGTGGATTTGGGATTTCGAAGAACGCACAGTTCTTTGCGGTGCTACTGCTTTTGCCAGCTTGAGTCTTTTCATTTTTCTAGCGAGAGGCTGAGTGCCTCCATCCTCATGTGAAGCTGAACCACTAGCCATGAACATAGGCCAGGGCCTCAGCCGTTCCTTGCCACTCCGTGTGGTAAATGGCATATTGGCAAGTTTACGCTTCTCCTCCGACAATTTTATTTTAGGTTTTGGAGTCCTTTTTTTTACTGATATTTGGTGTTTTGGATTTGACATGCTCTGTACTATGACATTGGGCATCGGCCTTGGCAGACGACGTTGCTGGCATTTCATCGTCTCGGCCATGACTAGTGGCAGCAGCTTCAGCACGAGGTGGAAGTGGATCTTGATCTTTCCCTAATTTTGGAACCTCAACATTTTTGTTCTCCATATTTTAATAGGCACAACTAAAAGGCACCTCAGGTAAACAATGGAGATGGATGGATACTAGTATACAATTATGGATGGACTGCTGAGTGCCGACACAGAGGTAGCTACAGCCGTGGACTACCGTACTGTACTGTGTCTGCTGCTAATATAGACTGGTTGATAAAGAGATGTAGTAGTAGTAGTATGTATGTATAAAGAAGAAAGAAAAAAAAACCACGGGTAGGTGGTATACAATTATGGACGGACTGCCCAGTGCCGACACAGAGGTAGCTACAGCCGTGGACTACCGTACTGTACTGTGTCTGCTGCTAATATAGACTGGTTGATAAAGAGATGTAGTAGTAGTAGTATGTATGTATAAAGAAGAAAGAAAAAAAAACCACGGTAGGTGGTATACAATTATGGACGGACTGCCCAGTGCCGACACAGAGGTAGCTACAGCCGTGGACTACCGTACTGTACTGTGTCTGCTGCTAATATAGACTGGTTGATAAAGAGATGTAGTAGTAGTATGTATGTATAAAGAAGAAAGAAAAAAAAACCACGGGTAGGTGGTATACAATTATGGACGGACTGCCCAGTGCCGACACAGAGGTAGCTACAGCCGTGGACTACCGTACTGTACTGTGTCTGCTGCTAATATAGACTGGTTGATAAAGAGATGTAGTAGTAGTAGTATGTATGTATAAAGAAGAAAGAAAAAAAAACCACGGGTAGGTGGTATACAATTATGGACGGACTGCCGAGTGCCGACACAGAGGTAGCTACAGCCGTGGACTACCGTACTGTACTGTGTCTGCTGCTAATATAGACTGGTTGATAAAGAGATGTAGTAGTAGTATGTATGTATAAAGAAGAAAGAAAAAAAAACCACGGGTAGGTGGTATACAATTATGGACGGACTGCCGAGTGCCGACACAGAGGTAGCTACAGCCGTGAACTACCGTACTGTGTCTGCTGCGACTGGATGATAAATAATGATATAAAAAATATATATATATCACTACTGCAGCCGGACAGGTATATATTATATAATGACGGACCTGCTGGACACTGTCTGTCAGCAGAATGAGTTTTTTATAGAATAAAAAAAAAACACCACACAAGTGAAGTCACACGACGAGTGTTTAACTTTTTCAGGCAATCACAATATAGTATACTATACTACTAACTATACTGGTGGTCAGTGTGGTCAGGTCACTGGTCAGTCACACTGGCAGTGGCACTCCTGCAGCAAAAGTGTGCACTGTTTAATTTTAATAATAATATGTACTCCTGGCTCCTGCTATAACCTATAACTGGCACTGCAGTGCTCCCCAGTCTCCCCCACAATTATAAGATGTGTGAGCTGAGCACAGTCAGATACGAGTGTTTAACTTTTTCAGGCAATCACAATATAGTATACTATACTACTAACTATACTGGTGGTCAGTGTGGTCAGGTCACTGGTCAGTCACACTGGCAGTGGCACTCCTGCAGCAAAAGTGTGCACTGTTTAATTTTAATAATATGTACTCCTGGCTCCTGCTATAACCTATAACTGGCACTGCGCTCCCCAGTCTCCCCCACAATTATAAGATGTGTGAGCTGAGCACAGTCAGATATATACATAGATGATGCAGCACACTGGGCTGAGCAGTGCACACAGATATGGTATGTGACTGAGTCACTGTGTATCGTTTTTTTCAGGCAGAGAACGGATATATTAAATAAAACTGGTGGTCACTGTGGTCAGTCACTTGTAAACTCTGCACTCTCTACAGTTCTACAGTACTCCTAATCTCCAGTAAATCAGGTCAATCTCTCTCTCTCTCTCTTCTAATCTAAATGGAGAGGACGCCAGCCACGTCCTCTCCCTATCAATCTCAATGCACGTGTGAAAATGGCGGCGACGCGCGGCTCCTTATATAGAATCCGAGTCTCGCGAGAATCCGACAGCGTCATGATGACGTTCGGGGCGCGCTCGGGTTAACCGAGCAAGGCGGGAAGATCCGAGTCGCTCGGACCCGTGAAAAAAAACATGAAGTTCGTGCGGGTTCGGATTCAGAGAAACCGAACCCGCTCATCTCTACTAAAAGTATTACAATTTACTTCCATGTGCACATCTTGTATGACAAACCTCAATATTCAGCCATTTTAGTCTCAGACTCTTTACAATGTGGGAGTGAGCTTTCAGACAGGAAGTTGGATGTGCATAGGAATAAATCCCCCCCCCCCCCACCCAAAATATGCAGTAATATTATTTCTCATACGTCCTAGAGGATGCTGGGGTCACTTCCAGAACCATGGGGTATAGACGGGATCCGCAGGAGACATGGGCACTTTAAGACTTTCAAAGGGGTGTGAACTGGCTCCTCCCTCTATGCCCCTCCTCCAGACTCCAGTTTAGAATCTGTGCCCAGGCAGACTGGATGCACACTGAGGAGCTCTACTGAGTTTCTCTGAAAATACTTTATGTTAGGTTTTTTATGTTCAGGGAGAACTGCTGGCAACAGACTCCCTGCTTTGTGGGACTTAGGGGAGAGAAGTCAGACCTACTTCTGTGAGTTTAAAGGATCTGCTTCTTTGGCTACAGGACACCATTAGCTCCTGAGGGTCTGATCACTAGGTACGCCTAGGGGCTCATTCCCTCCTTGCAGAGCCAGAAGTCAGAAGACAGGTGAGTAGAAGAAGATCAGAAGACTTCAGCAACGGCTTTGAGGTACCGCACAGCGATCGCACGCTGCGCGCCATGCTCCCACACACAGCGGCACTACAGGGTGCAGGGCGCGGGGGTGGGGGCGCCCTGGGCAGCATTTGAGCCTCAATAACTACCTGGCAAGAGCGGACTAAGTGCCAGGGCACTGTCCGGACCCCAGCCAGTATAAAAAAGTTTAAAAAAAGAGCGGGTCTGAAGCGCGCCATTACGGGGGCGGGGCTTAGCCCTCACAGCACACAGCCCGGCGCCATTTTCTCTTCACAAGGCTGCAGAGACACTGGTCCTCCTCACACTGCTGTACAAGTAACAGGGTGAAAAATGGAGGTGGGTGGGGAGGGCACAGTTGTTTTGGTGCATGATATGTAGATTATAAAAGCGCTGCAGGTCTGGGACATCTTCTGTGGTGTTTTCAGTCTGGGATTGGGTGCTGGGGTGTGAGCTGGCAATCCTCCCTCTGTGTCTCTCTGACAGGCTTTACTGTGGGTCTGTCCCCTATAGGCCCAGTGTGTCTGCGTGTGGTGGGTGCACGTGTGTCGGCATCTCTGAGGCGGAGTGCTCTTCCCAGGAGGAGACCATGTTAGGGACACAAACGGCTGTGGGAGTGACCATGTCGGCACCGCCGACACCGGATTGGGTGAATGTTTTGAGTGCCTTGAATGCTAATGTGGCTCTGATAAATAAGAGATTGGATAAATCTGAGTCTCAGAACCAGGCATGGAAGAAATCCGTAGAGGATGTGTTACTTTAAGTCCAGACCCCCTCGGGGTCACAAAAACGTTCATTTGCCCAGCTGGTAGACACGGATACCGACATGGACACTGATTCAAGTGTTGACTATAGTGATGCCAGATTAGATCCAAAACTGACAAAAAGCATTCAGTACATGATTGTGGCATTAAAAGATGTGTTACATATCACTGAGGACTAGAGATGAGCGGGTTCGGTTCCTCGGGATCCGAACCCCCCCGAACTTCACCTATTTTACACGGCTCCGAGGCAGCCTCGTATCCTCCCGCCTTGCTCGGTTAACCAGAACTCGCCCGAACGTCATCATCCCGCTGTTGGATTCTCGCGAGATTCGTATTCTATATAAGGAGCCGCGCGTCGACGCCATTTTCACTCGTGCTTTGGAGATTGAACGGAGAGGACGTGGCTGCGTTCTCTCCCTGAAAAGCTCTGTAATCTGTACTCAGTGTGCTGCAAATATCTGTGCTCAGTGTGCTGCAAATAATCTGTGCTCAGTGTGCTGAAAATATCTATGTTCTCTGCCTGAAAACGCTCCATATCTGTGCTCAGTGTGCTTCAAATATCTGATCAGTGTGCTGCATTGTGGGGACTGGGGACCACCAGTATATAATAATTATAGTAGTACAGTACAGTAGGCCATTGCTGTATCTTGCAGCTCTGTGTCACTGCACGTATCCATTCCATATCTGTACGGCATTTTTGTGAGCAGTATATATAGTATTACAGTGCAGCATTTTGGTGACCCAACAGTATTTAGTTGTGTACAGTAGGCCATTGCTGTATCTTGCAGCTCTGTGTCACTGCACGTATCCATTCCATATCTGTACGGCATTTTTGTGAGCAGTATATATAGTATTACAGTGCAGCATTTTGGTGACCCAACAGTATTTAGTTGTGTACAGTAGGCCATTGCTGTATCTTGCAGCTCTGTGTCACTGCACATATCCAATCCATATCTGTGCGGCATTTTTGTGAGCAGTATATACAGTATAGTATTACAGTGCAGCATTTTGGTGTCCCAACAGTATATAGTTGTGTACAGTAGGCCATTGCTGTATCTTGCAGCTCTGTGTCACTGCACGTATCCATTCCATATCTGTGCGGCATTTTTGTGAGCAGTATATATAGTACTAGGTGCTTCATCGCGCCCTACGGGCGCTCTTCACACCATCGGAAGGGGCTACGCCCCCTTAACCCCTGCACGGCTTTCTGGGGTTCAATATATGGAGTATTACCTGCATTCCTAGTTTTGTTAGTGTTTGAATATTGCACAATGATAGGGCGTCCGATGGTGAAGGGGGCGTAGTCCCTTGCAACAGGAAGGGGTTTGGGGAGTGGGGACCGCGGATGGGGGAGGGGGTATGAAGGCGCTGTGAGTGGGGTAGGAGCAGGGGTGTCGCAAGTGGGGGATGGCAGCTGCAGGGCTGTTGCGGATGGAGGAGGGGTTCCGAAGGCGCTGCAGATGAGGAAGGGGGGGGTGCGGGTGTGCAGTGGATGGGGGAGGTGTCCAGGGGGCGTGGTGGGTGGGGGAGGGGTGGAGGGGTGGATGCGGGGGTAACATGGGTGGGGGAGTGGCGGGTGCGGTGCTGTTGCGAATGGTGTAGGCGATGCGGATTGGGAAGGGCCTGCTGCGTGGGTGGGATAGGGGATCCAAAGGTGCAGCGGGCGGGGGAGAGCCAGATGCGGGGTGTGGCGGATGGGGGAGGGGCTGCTACAGATGGGGGAGGGGTTTGGAAGACACTGCGGGTGGGGTAGGGGGTCCAAAGGCGCAGTGGGTGGGGGTGCCACGGGTGGTGGAGGGGCAGGTGCGGGGGTTTGCGGGGGATGGGGAGGGGTCCAGGGGCGCTGCGAAAAATGGGTGTGGCCACACACCAGAAGGGGTGTGGCTACGCTCCAGAAGGGGTGTGGCCACTGAAAATGGCCCACAGTGCCAGTTACATTGCCCCACGGTGCCAGATACATTGCCCCACGGTGCCAGATACATTGCCCCACGGTGCCAGTTACATTGCCCCACTCAGTGCCGGATACATTGCCCCACTCAGTGCCGGATACAATGCCCCACTCAGTGCCGGATACAATGCCCCACTCAGTGCCGGATACAATGCCCCACTCAGTGCCGGATACATTGCCCCACTCAGTGCCGGATACATTGCCCCACTCAGTGCCGGATACAATGCCCCACTCAGTGCCGGATACAATGCCCCACTCAGTGCCGGATACAATGCCCCACTCAGTGCCGGATACAATGCCCCACGGTGCCGGATACAATGCCCCACGGTGCCGGATACATGCCCCACGGTGCCAGATACATGCCCCACGGTGCCAGATACATGCCCCACAGTGCCAGTTACATGCCCCACAGTGCCAGATACATGCCCCACAGTGCCAGATACATGCCCCACAGTGCCAGATACATGCCTCACAGTGCCAGTTACATTCCCCACAGTGCCCCACAGTGCCAGATACATGCCTCACAGTGCCAGTTACATTCCCCACAGTGCCAGTTACAGTGCCCCACAGTGCCAGTTACAGTGCCCCACAGTGCTGGATAAAATGCCCCACAGTGCTGGATACAATGCCCCACAGTGCCAGTTACATGCCCCACAGTGCCAGTTACAGTGCCCCACAGTGCCAGTTACAGTGCCCCACAGTGCTGGATAAAATGCCCCACAGTGCTGGATACAATGCCCCACAGTGCCAGTTACATACCCCACAGTGCCAGTTACAGTGCCCCACAGTGCCAGTTACAGTGCCCCACAGTGCTGGATACAATGCCCCACAGTGCCTGTTACATGCCCCACAGTGCCAGGCCCCCCGTGCCGCCGCCGGACCCCCGTCACTAACCTCTTGTGAGGGGAGGAGAGCGCAGCGCCTCTCCTTCCCCTTGCTGCTCCAGGTCTCTGGACGCCGGCGGCTGTCTGGCGCCGGTTCGCTAGCCAATCAGAGCTCGCGGACCGGCAGCCAATCAGGAGCCGGTCCGCAAGCCCTGATTGGCTAGCGCCGGAGACCGGACACGGCAGCGCTGCTGGCAGCGCTGCTAGTGCTCCCAGCGGCGGTGAGGGGAGGGAGAGACGCTGCACTCTCTCCTCCCCTCACATTTAGGGTTAACGGGGCGAGTGGGGCATGATGCCCTGGACGCCGGCGGCGCCCCCCTCTCCTGGGCCTGCCAGGGTGCCCAGGGCACGTGCCCCACTCGCCCTACCCTAGTTACGCCTCTGGTGAGGTATATGTGAGGTATGTGTGAGGTATGTGTGAGGCATGTGTGAGGTAAGGATGTGCGGGTCGTGGTGGCCACTAACCTCCAGGCTGCTGCTGTGAGATGGTGACTGCAGAGGGAGGGAGCTCAGACCCAGCAGCAATGGGTCGTGGTCAGCATTCCCTCCTGGCCCGGTTCCGCCGCACACTGTCCGCCCCGTCTGACGGGCGTCATTCCTCCATCCTGCATGGCAGCGTCAGCTGCTGTGATCGCGGAGCATAGGTAAGCGTCCGGAGCCCTGTGGGCAGGCAGGCATGGTGTTTCCCTGGAGAGGTGCGGCGCGCGTCCGTAGGCTGCAGACGGAGGGAGCTCCGGCCCAGCAGCAATGTTGATTAGTGCGTGTCCCGCCCTGGCGCTGTCCCGCTGCACATGCTCCGCACCGCTTGCCGCTGAGCATGGCAGCCCTTGTCTGTATGCTGCAGATGCTGATCTAGCGGTGCCTGAGCTAGCGCCCTCTCCCTGGGGTGTGGGTGTCAGGCGGCAGGTATGGTGTGTAGGTGGGAGAGGAGCTGCGGGCGGCGACTCGCTGCCTGCAAGTACCCTCCATATCAGCGCTGTTCCCCTCCCTGCAGATAGTGTCAGTGGCCGTGGTGTACTTTTGCTACTGGTGGCCAGGGCCGGTGCTAGGGTGTTCAGCGCCCCCCTGCAAACTATGAATTTTGCGCCCTCCCATATTCCTTTGTTGTGCATCGGGAAAAGTGGTGTGGTCTCACAACTAAAGGGCATGGCCACACAATAGTACCCCCATTTAAAATTATGCCACAATGTAGCACAATCTTATTCATCTTATACGTAATGCCCCACCCGTAGTGGTAGCGTCCTTATACGTAATGCCCCACCCGTAGTAGTAGCGTCCATATACGTAATGCCCCCCCAATAGTAGTAGTGTCCTTATACATAATGCCCCCCCAGTAGTAGTAGCAGTTATATGTAATGCTCCCCAACAGTATTAGTAGCGTCCTTATACATAATGCCCCCCCAGTAGTAGTAGCATCCTTATACATAATGCCACCCCAGTAGTAGTAGCATCCTTATACATAATGCCCCCCCAGTAGTAGTAGCGTCCTTATACATAATGCCCCCCCAATAGTAGTAGTGTCCTTATACATAATGCCCCCCCAGTAGTAGTAGCAGTTATATGTAATGCCCCACAACAGTAATAGTAGCGTCCTTATACGTAATGCCCCACCCGTAGTAGTAGCGTCCTTATACGTAATGCCCCCCAGTAGTAGTAGCAGTTATATGTAATGCCCCCCAACAGTAATAGTAGCGTCCTTATACGTAATGCCACCCCTGTAGTAGTAGCATCCTTATACATAATGTGCCCCCAGTAGTAGTACCGTCCTTCTACATAATGCCCCCCCAGTAGTAGTAGCATCCTAACATGTAATGCCCTCCCAGTAGTAGTAGCACCGTCCTTATACATAATGCCCCCCAGAAGTAATAGAGTCCTTATACATAATGCCCCCCCCAGTAGTAGCGTCCTTATATGTAATGCCCCCCAGTATTAGTAGCCTCCTTATACGTAATGTCCCCCTAAAGTAGTAGCGTCCTTTACGTAATGCCCCCCCTAGAGTAGTAGCGTCCTTATACGTAATGCCCCCCCATAGTAGTAGCGTCCTTATACGTAATGCCCCCCCATAGTAGTAGCGTCCTTATACGTAATGCCCCCCCATAGTAGTAGCGTCCTTATACGTAATGCCTCCCATAGTAGTAGCGTCCTTATACGTAATGCCCCCCTATAGTAGTAGCGTCCTTATACGTAATGCCCCCCTATAGTAGTAGCGTCCTTATACGTAATGCCCCCCCTATAGTAGTAGCGTCCTTATACGTAATGCCCCCCCTATAGTAGTAGCGTCCTTATACGTAATGCCCCCCCTATAGTAGTAGCGTCCTTATACGTAATGCCCCCCCTATAGTAGTAGCGTCCTTATACGTAATGCCCCCCCTATAGTAGTAGCGTCCTTATACGTAATGCCCCCCCTATAGTAGTAGCGTCCTTATACGTAATGCCCCCCCTATAGTAGTAGCGTCCTTATACGTAATGCCCCCTATAGTAGTAGCGTCCTTATACGTAATGCCCCCCCTATAGTAGCGTCCTTATACGTAATGCCCCCCCTATAGTAGTAGCGTCCTTATACGTAATGCCCCCCCCTATAGTAGTAGCGTCCTTATACGTAATGCCCCCCCTATAGTAGTAGCGTCCTTATACGTAATGCCACCCCTATATTAGTAGCGTCCTTGCATGTAATGGCCCCCCCAGCAGTGGCGTCCATAAAGTGCGCACACACAGACATACCTCACACACACACAATTCACACATATATACAAACACACACACCCCACCATATATACACACACACACACCACTACACACACACACACACACACACACACACCCCCACTATATACACACACACACACACACACACACACACACACACACACACACACACACACATTTCTCTCTCACCCTCCACTTACCAAGTCTGGCTGGCCGTCACTGCAATGCTGATTCCACCACTGTTCAGCGTTTGGTCCAGTGTAGCTCCGCCCCTCTATTCCGTGTAGCTCCGCCCCTCGTGACGCCATAGCTCCACCCCCTTTTCGGGCCCCGCTCTGCACAGCACACAGCCCGCTGTCACAGGTGATTGGTGGGGGGGGGACAGACACAGCAGCCGGCAGCTAGTGGCCATCCTCACCTCCTATACTGTAAGGTAGGGTCTTGCACCTGACTGCTGCTGGCGCTGGGTATGGGGTAGCTCCCTGCAGCAGATGCAGTTGACTCCGCCCAGCTCTGTGACTCCGCCCAGCGTTACGAGCACAGAGTCACAGATTAAGGCAAATATATAGGAGATTAGAGTGCAGCATTTTGGTGACCAACAGTATATAGTTGTACAGTAGGCCATTGCTGTTTCTTGCAGCTCTGTGTCACTGCACGTATCCATTCCATATCTGTGCGGCATTTTTGTGAGCAGTATATATAGTATTACAGTGCAGCATTTTGGTGACCAACAGCATACATATATAGTACAGTACAGTAGGCCATTGCTATTGATATATTACTGGCATATAATTCCACACATAAAAAAATGGAGAACAAAAATGTGGAGGGTAAAATAGGGAAAGATCAAGATCCAACTCCACCTCGTGCTGAAGCTGCTGCCACTAGTCATGGCCGAGACGATGAAATGCCATCAACGTCGTCTGCCAAGGCCGATGCCCAATGTCATAGTAGAGAGCATGCAAAATCCAAAAAACAAAAGTTCAGTAAAATGACCCAAAAATCTATTAAAAAAATTAAAAGCGTCTGAGGAGAAGCGTAAACTTGCCAATATGCCATTTACGATACGGAGTGGCAAGGAACGGCTGAGGCCCTGGCCTATGTTCATTGCTAGTGGTTCAGCTTCACATGAGGATGGAAGCACTCATCCTCCCGCTAGAAAAATGAAAAGACTTAAGCTGGCAAAAGCACAGCAAAGAACTGTGCGTTCTTCTAAATCACAAATCCCCAAGGAGAGTCCAATTTTGTCGGTTGCGATGCCTGACCTTCCCAACACTAGACGGGAAGAGGTGGCGACTTCCACCATTTGCACGCCCCCTGCAAGTGCTGGAAGGAGCACCCGCAGTCCAGTTCCTGATAGTCAAATTGAAGATGTCACTGTTGAAGTACACCAGGATGAGGATATGGGTGTTGCTGGCGCTGAGGAGGAAATTGATAAGGAGGATTCTGATGGTGAGGTGGTTTGTTTAAGTCAGGCACCCGGGGAGACACCTGTTGTCCGTGGGACGAATATGGCCATTGACATGCCTGGTCAAATTACAAAAAAAAATCACCTCTTCGGTGTGGAATTATTTTAACAGAAATGCGGACAACAGGTGTCAAGCCGTGTGTTGCCTTTGTCAAGCTGTAAAAAGTAGGGGTAAGGACGTTAACCACCTAGGAACATCCTCCCTTATACGTAACCTGGAGCGCATTCATCAGAAGTCATTGACAAGTTCAAAAACTTTGGGTGACAGCGGAAGCAGTCCACTGACAACTAAATCCCTTCCTCTTGTAACCAAGCTCCTGCAAACCACACCACCAACTCCCTCAGTGTCAATTTCCTCATTAGACAGGAAAAACCAATAGTCCTGCAGGCCATGTCACTGGCAAGTCTGACGAGTCCTCTCCTGCCTGGGATTCCTCCGATACATTCTTGAGTGTACGCCTACTGCTGCTGGCGCTGCTGTTGTTGCTGCTGGGAGTCGATCGTCATCCCAGAGGGGAAGTCGGAAGACCACTTGTACTACTTCCAGTAAGCAATTGACTGTCCAACAGTCCTTTGTGAGGAAGATGAAATATCACAGCAGTCATCCTGCTGCAAAGCGGATAACTCAGGTCTTGGCAGCTGCGTTGGTGTTAAACGTGTCTCCGTTATCCACCATTAATTCACAGGGAATTAGAGAATTGCTTGAGATACTGTGTCCCCGGTACCAAATACCATCTAGGTTCCATTTCCCTAGGCAGGCGATACCGAGAATGTACACAGACGTCAGAAAAAGACTCACCAGTGTCCTAAAAAATGCAGTTGTACCCAATGTCCACTTAACCACGGACATGTGGACAAGTGGAGCAGAGCAGACTGCGACAGCCCATTGGGTAGATGTATTGCCTCCCGCAGCAAGAACAGCAGCGGCGGCACCAGTAGCAGCATCTCGCAAACGCCAACTCGTTCCTAGGCAGGCTATGCTTTGTATCACCGCTTTCCATAAGAGGCACACAGCTGACAACCTCTTACGGAAACTGAGGAACATCATCGCAGAATGGCTTACCCCAATTAGACTCTCCTGGGGATTTGTGACATCGGACAACGCCACCAATATTGTGCGTGCATTACATGTGGGCAAATTCCAGCACGTCCCATGTTTTGCACATACATTGAATTTGGTGGTGCAGAATTTTAAAAAAAACGACAGGGGCAAGAGATGCTGTCGGTGGCCGGAAGAATTGCGGGCCACTTTCGGCATTCAGCCACCGCGTGCCGAAGACTGGAGCACCAGCAAACATTCCTGAACCTGCCCCGCCATCAGCTGAAGCAAGAGGTGGTAACGAGGTGGAATTCAACCCTCTATATGCTTCAGAGGATGGAGGAGCAGCAAAAGGCCATTCAAGCCTATACATCTACCTACGATATAGGCAAAGGAGGGGGAATGCACCTGACTCAAGCGCAGTGGAGAATGATTTCAACGTTGTGCAAGGTTCTGCAACCCTTTGAACTTGCCACACGTGAAGTCAGTTCAGAAACTGCCAGCCTGAGTCAGGTCATTCCCCTCATCAGGCTTTTGCAGAAGAAGCTGGAGAGAATGAAGGAGGAGCTAAAACGGAGCAATTTCGCTAGGCATGTGGGACTTGTGGATGGAGCCCTTAATTCGCTTAACCAGGATTCACGGGTGGTCAATCTGTTGAAATCAGAGCACTACATTTTGGCCACCGTTCTCGATCCTAGGTTTAAAGCCTACGTTGTATCTCTCTTTCCGGCAGACACAAGTCTGCAGATGTTCAAAGACCTGCTGGTGAGACACTTGTCAAGTCAAGCGGAACGTGACCCGTCAACAGCTCCTCCTTCACATTCTCCCGCAACTGGGGCTGCGAGGAAAAGGCTAAGAATTCCGAGCCCACCCACTGGCGGTGATGCAGGGCAGTCTGGAGCGAGTGCTGACATCTGGTCCGGACTGAAGGACCTGCCAACGATTATTGACATGTCGTCTACTGTCACTGCATATGATTCTGTCACCATTGAAAGAATGGTGGAGGATTATATGAGTGACCGCATCCAAGTAGGCACGTCAGACTGGACATATACAGGCAGGAAAAAGAGGCAATTTGGAGGCCCTTGCACAAACTGGCTTTATTTTACCTAAGTTGCCCCCCCTCCAGTGTGTACTCCGAAAGAGCGTTTAGTGCAGCCGGTCACTTTGTCAGCAATCGGCGTACGAGGTTACTTCCAGAAAATGTGGAGAAGATGATGTTCATCAATATGAATTATAATCAATTCCTCCGTGGAGACATTCACCAGCAATTGCCTCCAGAAAGTACACAGGGACCTGAGATGGTGGATTCCAGTGGGGACGAATTAATAATCTGTGAGGAGGGGGATGTACACAGTGAAAGGGGTGAGGAATCGGACGATGAGGAGGAGGTGGACATCTTGCCTCTGTAGAGCCAGTTTATGCAACAAGAGATTGATTGCTTCTTTTTTGGTGGGAGCCCAAACCAATCAGTCATTTCAGCCACAGTCGTGTGGCCGACCCTGTCACTGAAATGATGGGTTTGTTAAAGTGTGCATGTCCTGTTTATACAACATAAGGGTGGGTGGAAGGGCCCAAGGACAATTCCATCTTGCACCTCTTTTTTCTTTCATTTATCTTTGCATCATGTGATGTTTGGGGCCAATTTTTTTAAGTGCCATCCTGTCTGACACTGCAGTGCCACTCCTAGATGGGCCAGGTGTTTGTGCTGGCCACTTGGGTCGCTTAGCTTAGTCATATAGCGACCTCGGTGCAAATTTTAGGACTAAAAATAATATTGTGAGGTGTGAGGTGTTCAGAATAGACTGGAAATGAGTGGAAATTATGGTTATTGAGGTTAACAATACTATGGGATCAAAATGACCCCCAAATTCTATGATTTAAGCTGTTTTTGAGGTTTTTTTTAAAAAAACATCCGAATCCAAAACACACCTGAATCCGACAAAAAAAATTTCAGGGAGGTTTTGCCAAAACGCGTCCGAATCCAAAACACAGCCGCGGAACCGAAATCAACACCAAAACACAAAACCCGAAAAATGTCCGGTGCACATCTCTACTGAGGACCCTACTGTTCCTGATACTAGGGTCTGTCTGTATAAAGGGAAGAAACCTGAGGTAACATTTCCTCCTTCTCATGAACTGAACGCGCTTTGTGAAAAGGTTTGGGAAAATCCTGACAAGAAGTTTCAGATTCCTAAAAGGATTGTAGTGGCGTATCCGTTTACCTCTGGGGATAGGGAAAAATGTGAGTCACCCCCCATTGTAGACAAAGCTCTGTCACGGCTGTCCAAAAAGGTGGCTCTTCCGTCCCCGGACACGGCAGCCCTAAAGGATCCTGCGGATCGTAGGCAGGAAAATACATTGAAATCCATTTATGTCACCAGGGGCGGATCCAGAAAAGAATGACAGGGGGGGCACCATAAGTGGTTGTGCTATCAAGGAGGGGTGGAGTTAGAAGTGGAGTGGGCGTGGCGAAGTTTCAGTGCGTGTGACCAATTGTGTGAGGGGGTGTGGTCAAGTGCTCAATGTGAGTATCGAGTGTGTCTATGATCGAAATGCACTGCTGGAGGGGGTACAGGTCCACAGTTAGTTCTTATACCTTATGGGGATCATTCCGAAACGTTCGCACGCTGCTGGTTTTCGCAGCCGTGCGAACGGGTCGGAACTGCACATACGTAGCGGACGCAATGCGCAGGCGCATTATTGTTCAGCGACGGCCGTTGCTGGGCAACGACAAGAACACAGAAGAAAGCGATCGCAGGGGCGATCGCATGAAGATTGACAGCAGGAATGTCACCCCCACTCCCTCCCCCCCAGCAAAAGACCGCTCACAGCAGCACCATTCTCTCTCCCCAGTTTACCCCCACTCCCCCCCCTGAGGGGGAGATACAGGGAGGGGGAGGGTGCTTAGTGATAGTCACAGGAAGAGTGAGGGTAAGGGTACTGAGGGTGAGATACAAGGAGGGTGAGGGTGCTGAGGGAGAGTTACAAGGAGGGTGAGGGTAAGGGCATTGAGGGGGAAATATGGGGAGGGTAAGGGCGCTGAGGATAGTTACAGAGAGGGTGAGTGCTCTGAGGGGGAGTTACAGGGAGGGTGAGGATAAAGGCGCTGAGGGGGAGATACAGGGAGGGTGAGGGGGAGAGTAAGGGCGCTGAGGGGGATTTACAGGATGAGGACAGGGACACTGAGGGTGAGCTACAGGGAGGGTGAGGGGGCTGAGGGGGAGATACAGGGAGGGTGAGGGGGCTGAGGTAGAGATACAGGGACAAAACATTTGTTTCAGGAAAGAAAAATATATTATATACACATGATGTGACTGTACATACTATTCTCAAAAAACCATACTTTCCTATTCAAAATAATCTAAATAATGAAGCATTCCCTGACAATATCGCACGCCCATGCCTCCCTCCCGGCATCACATTTACTATAATACTACAAGTGCATGGACTGTAATATAATGCTACTAGTGCCTGTAATATAATGCTACAATGCATGGGATATAATATAATTCTACAAGTGCATTGTAGCATTATATTACAGGCACTTGTAGCATTATATTACAGTCCACGCACTTGTAGTATTATATTATAGTCAAGGCAGTGGGCATTGTTTTGGAGCAAATACCTTACAGCAGGTTTGCCCCACTGGCTGGTACCTGAGGACTGGAAGGAGCCGACAGCGCATGGCGGGTACAGGTCCTAAGGGTACAGGAGAAGACAGCTGCTGCGGATGGCGTGATGTCTTCACATTACGTTGCGGGCACCAGGTTCCCTTTGGTTATTAGGCAGGGGAGGATCAGCGCCGGCGGCTAAGAGTGAGAGTGTGAGTAGTACACTTTCACTGCACAGCGTACACGGCGTGGTGTCAGTGGGGAGCACAGCACCACGCCGGAGATCGGTAGCAGAGATCCCCAGCGGCGGCGGGCTGCATCTGTAAAGTTCCTCCTCCTGCTCGGCTCCTCCGTGTGAGCAGAACAGCAGCAGCAGGTGACAGGAGAGGAGAGCAGGGGCAGGGGCAAACGCAGGATTTAGTGAGGGGGGTTTCCATGTGTGGGTGTGTGTATGTATGTGTGTATGTATGTATGTATGTATGTGTGCACGTACATGTGTGTGTGTGTGTGTGTGTGTATGTATATATATATATATATATATATATATATCTAATGACAAAAAATAGGCACTCACTGAAGATGTTGCTTAATACCAAGGTGCCCTCCATATATGTAATAGGTGGCATGCCCCCACCCCCCCCATCCCCCCCATGCAGTAGAACCAGGCGGTACTCAGCGGTCTCTGTGAGTAAATCAATGTATTACAGTACAAAAGGCATAGTGTACCGACGTTTCAACGCCACATAAAGCGTTTTTTTTTTCCTTCAAGCCTACAGTAAAGCACCTTGAAAAAAACGCCCATTGAAACATCGGTACACTATGCCTTTTGTAATACATTGATTTACTCACAAAGGCTACTAAGTGCCACCTGGTTTCCACTGCATGGAGGGGTGCATGCCAGTCTCCACCCAGGGAACTACTGCACCAGGGACATGCAGTATTGCACCATATAATACACATAGAGTAACACACAAACACATATACACAAACACACACCCAAACATACATACACAATCACATACATACACACATACATAAATTACTACAAACATATATACAGTTACAGTATGTAATTACCCTTCCACCAGGCGCTAGCAGCACTGTAAGGACGGAGGGAACTAGAGCAGCCAGCAGCTCCCCCTTCACCCCTCCGGACTGTTTATAGTAGAGAGCTATGGTAGCTCTCTGCTGCCGCTGCAGTGCAGCGGCTCCGCGGTCGCGATCGCGAACGCGGCTTTTACCTGAGATGGAGACAGCTGTGTCTCCATCTCAAGAACAGGAGATTCAACTCATCAGGGGGGCGTGCGCCACTGAGGGGGACATGTCGGGTGCCGGAGGCGGATGCGCACAGCGGCGGGGGACATGTCGGGGGCGGGTGCGCACAGCAGCATGGACAATACAAAACATCTATTAAAAATGACAGGGGGGGCACGTGCCTTGGTGCCCCCCCCCTAAATCCGCCACTGTATGTCACCACGGGTACGCTACTCAGATCAGCCATTGCATCTGCGTGGGTGAGTAGTGCTATCGAAAAATGGGCAGATAACGTGTCATCTGAAATGGATACCCTCGATAGGGATAGCATTCTTCTGACACTAGGTTATATCAGGGACGCTGCAGTCTACCTAAAGGAAGCTGCGAGAGATGTTGGCCTCTTGGGATCACGGGCCAATGCCATGGCAGTCTCAGCTAGGAGAGCATTGTGGATTAATCAATGGAATGCTGATGCTGACTCTAAGAAAGCTATGGAGTCTCTACTGTATAAAGGTGGTGTATTGTTTGGTGACGGCCTCGCTGATTTGGTATCTACAGCTACCGCGGGTAAGTCATTATTTTTACCTTATGTGCCTGCACCCCAAAAGAAAGCACACCACTATCAGATGCAGTCCTTTTGGCCCAATAAATACAGGAAGGGCCGAGGATCTTCCTTCCTTGCTACTAGAAGAAAGGGTAAAGGTAAACGATCACCGGCCGTGGCCAGTTCCCAGGAGCAGAAGTCATCCCCGGCTTCTGCCAAGTCCACCGCATGACGCTGGGGCTCCTCTGTGGGAGTCCGCACCGGTGGGGGCATGCCTCAGGCTCTTCAGTCAGTTCTGGGCTCGTTCAGCCCTGGACCCATGGGTCTTAGAAATAGTGTCCCTGGGGTACAAACTGGAGTTTCGAGACGTTCCCCCTTACCGATTTTTAAAATCGGCCTTACCAGCTTCTCTTCCAGACAGGGAGGTGGTATGCGCTGCAATACAAAAATTGTGTCGCAATCAAGTCATTGTCGAGGTTCCCCTGTAACAACAGGGAGAAGGCTTTTATTCGAGCCTGTTCGTGGTCCCGAAGCCAGACGGCTCGGTCAGACCAATCCTGAACCTCAAATCTCTCACTTTCTACCTAAAAAAATTCATATTCAAGATGGAATCTCTCCGGGCAGTGATCTCCAGTCTGGAGGAGGGGGATTTTATGGTGTCGGTAGACATAAAGGATGTCTACTTACATGTTCCCATTTATCCTCCACATCAGGATTACCTGAGGTTTGCAGTACAAGATTGTCATTACCAATTTCAGACGTTGCCGTTTGGTCTGTCCACGGCTCCGAGGATTTTCACCAAGGTAATGGCCGAAATGATGGTTCTCCTGCGCAAGCAAGGAGTCACAATTATCCCGTACTTGGATGATCTCCTGATAAAGGCGAGATCCAGGGACCAATTAATGCAGAACATTACGCTATCCCTGACAATTCTGCAGCAACATGGTTGGCTCCTAAACTTGCAGAAATCACAGTTGGTTCCGACGAGACGGCTGTCGTTTTTGGGAATGATTCTGGACACAGAATTACAGGGAGTTTTTCTTCCTGTGGAAAAGGCTCTGGAAATTCAGAACCTGGTCAAACAAATCCGGAAACCGCCAAGAGTATCGATTCATCAATGCACTCGGTTCCTGGGGAAGATGGTGGCGGCCTACGAGGTCATTCAGTTTGGCAGATTCCATGCCAGAGTGTTTCAGTGGGACCTGTTGGACAAATGGTCCGGGTCCCATCTGCACATGCACCGAAGGATAACCCTGTCTTCCAAGACCAGAATCTCACTCCTGTGGTGGCTGCACAGCTCTCACCTCCTAGAGGGACGCAGGTTCGGGATCCAGGACTGGATCTTAGTGACCACAGATGCGAGTCTCTGAGGCTGGGGAGCAGTCACACAGGGGGAAAACTTCCAGGGAAGATGGTCAAGCCAGGAAATGTGTCTACACATAAACGTTCTGGAGTTAAGGGCCATTCACAATGGCTTTCTGCAAGCGGAACATCTTCGCAATCGGTCCATCTTGATTCAGTCGGACAACATAACAGCAGTAGCGTACATAAACCGCCAGGGCGGAACAAAGAGCAGAGCGGCTATGGCAGAGGCCACAAAAGTTCTCTGTTGGGCGGAAAGGCATGCAAGCGCTCTCTCAGCGATCTTCATTCCAGGAGTGGACAACTGGGAAGCAGACTACCTCAGCAGACACGATCTCCATCCAGGAGAGTGGGGTCTTCATCAAGAGATCTTTGCAGAAGTGACAAGTCTTTGGGGAATTCCTCAAATAGACATGATGGCGTCTCGCCTCAACAAGAAACTTCAGAGACATTGTTCCAGGTCGAGAGACCCTCAAGCAATAGCAGTGGACGCCCTAGTGACACCGTGGGTGTTTCAGTCGGTGTACGTGTTTCCTCCGCTTCCTCTCATTCCAAAAGGGATAAAGATCATAAGAAGAACAAAGGTTCAAACGATCATCATTGTTCCAGACTGGCCAAGAAGAGCTTGGTATCCAGATCTTCAGGAATTACTCATAAGAGATCCCTGGCCTCTTCCTCTGAAGGAGGATCTGATGCAGCAGGGGCCGTGCGTGTTCCAAGACTTACCGCGGCTTCGGTTGACGGCTTGGAGGTTGAACGCCGGATCCTAGCCCGAAAGGGTATTCCCAAGTAAGTCATCCCCACTCTCATTCAGGCCAGAAAAGGAGTAACGTCTAAACATTACCACCGTATTTGGAGAAAATACGTATCTTGGTGTGAATCCAAGAAGGCTCCTACGGAAGAATTTCAGTTAGGACGTTTTCTCCATTTTCTACAAGCCGGTGTGGATGTGGGCCTAAAGTTGGGCTCCATTAAAGTACAACTTTCGGCCTTATCGGTTTTCATCCAAAAACAATTGGCCTCCCTTCCAGAAGTTCAGACTTTTGTGAAAGGCGTGTTGCACATCCAACCTCCCTTTGTGCCCCCTGTGGCACCATGGGATCTGAACGTGGTGTTGCAATTCCTTCAATCTCATTGGTTTGAACCTTTACAAAAGGTGGAGTTGAAATTTCTCACTTGGAAAGTGGTCATGCTGTTGGCCTTGGCATCCGCCAGGCGGGTGTCTTAATTGGCGGCCTTGTCTCACAAGAGCCCTTACTTGATCTTCCATGAAGATAGAGCAGAGTTGCGGACTCGTCAGCAGTTTCTGCCGAAAGTGGTTTCGTCGTTCCACTTGAACCAACCTATTGTGGTGCCAGTGGCTACTGACGCCTTGCTGGAATCAAAGTTTCTCGACATAGTCAGAGCTTTGAAAATTTATGTGGCCAGAACGGCTCAGTTTCGGAAAACGGAGGGTCTGTTTGTCCTGTATGCTCACAACAAGATTGGGGCTCCTGCTTCCAAGCAGACTATTGCGCGCTGGATCTGTTATACGATTCAGCAGGCTGATTCTACGGCTGAATTGCCGTTACCGAAATCGGTGAAGGTCCATTCTACCAGAAAGGTGGGCTCGTCCCGGGCGGCTGCCCGGGGGTCTCGGCATTACAACTTTGACGAGCGGCTACTTGGTCGGGTTCAAACACCTTTGCGAAGTTCTACAAGTTTGATACCCTGGCTGATGAGGACCTCATGTTTGGTCAATCGGTGCTGCAGAGTCATCCGCACTCTCCCGCCCGTTCTAGAGCTTTGGTATAAACCCCATGGTTCTTGAAGTGACCCCAGTATCCTCTAGAACGTATGAGAAAATAGGATTTTAATACCTAGCGGTAAATCCTTTTCTCTTAGTCCGTAGAGGATGCTGGGCGCCCGTCCCAGTGCGTACTGTATCTGCAGTTATTAGTTATGGTTTCACACATGTTGTGTTACGTTTATAGTCAGCCTGTTGCTGATGTTGTTCGTGCCGTTGACTTGCGTTGTGTTAAATGCCATGTTGTACGGCGTGCTTGAGGTGTGAGCTGGTATGTATCTCACCTTAGTTTAACAATAAATCCTTTTCCTTGAAATGTCCGTCTCCCTGGGCACAGTTCCTATAACTGGAGTCTGGAGGAGGGGCATAGAGGGAGGAGCCAGTTCACACCCCTTTGAAAGTCTTAAAGTGCCAATGTCTCCTGCGGATCCCGTCTATACCACATGGTTCTTGAAGTGACCCCAGCATCCTCTACGGACTAAGAGAAAAGGATTTAACGGTTGGTACTAAAATCCTATTTTTAAGTATATAACCGAATTCAATACAACATATTTACAATATGGCTATTATTAACAAAACTACACCAACATACATCTCTTAGCTTATCTCAAACTATCACCCAAGCCGTCCTCTCTGCTCCACACAAAATCTGCGGTTCTCATCCACACTCATTACTCGCTCCCATTCACGCTTACAGGACTCTTTTTTCACCCTCCCATGACAATAAGACTTTCCTCTAGTCTCCAAACCTTCAAACGTTCCCTGAAAACTCACCTGTTCAGATATCTCATAATCTAGAACCACCCATAAAACCTTCATAAGCTATCCTACCCAATTACCTCCCCTCTACAGAGTCCACATATTATATTATTATTATTATTATTATTATTATTATTATCCTATATTTGGTATACATTCAAGATTCCGGCTTCCGGGATCCCGGCAGTCAAAATACCGACGCCAGAATCCCAACACCCGTCTGAACAGCGACGCCGGAATCCCGACCAGGTCAGCATCCCAATGCTGGAATACCGACAGCCGGGATCCCGAAGGTAAGTATAGCCGACAGCGTTAGGATTTATCTGTGGGGGGTTTAGGTTTAGACGCTAAGGGGGGAGATTAGGTTTAGGCTATGGTAAAGGAGGGTTAGGGGTTGGGTGGCGGGACAATACTTACCTCACCCATCGGGATCGCGACCATCAGAATGTCTGCGTCGGTATTGTGACTACCGGCATTTCCATCCGCCGTGTTTACATACTGATCCCCTTTATTTATATAGCGCCACACGGGATCTGCAGCGCCCAGTTACAGAGTACATACATAAGCAAAACAAATAAAACAGTGACGTACTGTAACATTACATACAGTATGTTCCCTTTCTTTGCTTACACAACCGGTTGACCCCAAGCCAACATTCCTGTATGACGGGATAATACAGCCCACCAGAAACCCCCCGCAATCTGGCTGGACCAATATGCAATACAGCACGTAGAACCTATCCTTGTGTATCAATGCCTATTTCCCTACAGAGTGTAAGCCTGCGAGCAGGGCCCTCTGACCTCCCTGTCTCTCTGTTATTACCCAGTCTTGTTTTATTACTGTTTGTTCCCAGTTGTAACGTGCAACGGAATATGCTGCCACTATACAAGCAATTATTAATAAATAACATAAATAAGTAAAATGTATTTTTTTTTATAAGACAATATACATTCTATACCTTTAGTTTAAAGGAGAATTCACATTATACTGCATCTTTTTTTTACTTGGGTAACACCTTAGCTTCCAAATGAATGAGGGGGAGGGGGACGTAGATCGTATGTGCAACATGTGCTCATGTGACCCATACACTAATTATACTGCGTTCGGTAAAGGTGACATATAGCCTCTGTGCCAGCCATGATATTCCGTGTAGATCTACAACGCTCAGGTTTGTCTGTGTGAGGAGAGAAATGAAAGCCTGACAGGAGATAATTATCACCGTCACACATGACAATATTCTTTCACTTCCACAGAGTCAAATTGCCTAAAGGATTTTCAGAAAAACAATTTCAAACTGAAGAAAATTAAAAAGTTCCCAAAAAACAAAAAAAACAAAAAGAAAATCTGCAGAGACAATTGCTGTTATTTTTCCTCTTTGCTTCAGAGCGACATAGTCAAATAAAACCGAAGTGGATGGAACAAAGCCCCCACAAATACTTACATATATTAAATGTGCACCAATATTATATCCCGTTCACACTGCACAAATAACCCGGTATCGACGCGGTATTTTGCCAGGTCGACACAGGTCGCTGTGTGGTGTGAACGGGTCACTGACGAATTCCCGGGTCCCCTGAACCGGTAATTCAACCCGGGAATAACCCTTCTTTATTCCAGGGTTGAATTACCGGTTCAGGCGACCCGGGAATTCTATCCTGAATTTCTCAGGGTTCCCATGGAATTTGGAAGATTAGGTCGTCCAACCATATCCTGATCTCTATCTAGTGCAGTGGGCTGAACCGGGGAGGTAGGTTCAGAGCCGGCCATAGGTATAGGCAAACTAGGCAATTGCCTAGGGCATTTGATATGCCTAGGGGCATCAGCAGCTTCTGCTGATTAAAATGATATGTGGCATGCCTATATTCTGTGTGTAGCATTTCATATGCAGATACAGCCACAGTCTCACACAATATATAGGCATGCTGCATATCATTTTAATCAGCAGAAGCTGATTGTGCATCCTAGCCACATAGCAATGCAAATAAGATGCGTTTTGATAAAAAAAAAAGGTGCCCGACGTTAGCATTGAGGCAAAATTTATGAGGACACATCTGTATCCAAGCAGAGGCAGAGGTCACAGTGTTAGTGGCAGTGTGAGTGCTGTGTGCATGTGAGTGGGTTGGTTGTGCAGTATTGTTCGGAATATGTGTAAGGGGCACTATGCGTGTCATTATGTGTATAAGGGCATTAATAATGTGCGGCATATGTGTAAAAGGGTACTACTGTAAGCATCTCATTATGTGTATAGGGGCACTAATAATGTACAGCAAATGTGTAGGGGGCACTAGGTGTCATTATGTGTATAAGGGCATTAATAATGTGCGGCATATGTGTAAGGGACATTTTGTGTAAAAGGGCATTAATAAAAGATGTCACAATGTGTAAGGTGCATTATGTTTATAAGGACATTAATAATGTGTCTCATATGTGTAAGGGGCTTTACTGTGTGGAATTAGGTGTATAAATGCATTACTAATGTGTGGCATTATGTGTATAAGGTGCTCTACTATGTGGCGCTGCATATAGAAAAGGCACTACTGTGTCGTCTAATGTGAATAAAGAGCAATAGGGTATGGTATAATGTGAATAAGGAGAAATTCAGTGTGATGTATTGTGAATAAGGTGCTCTACTGTGAGGAGTAATGTTTATAAGGTAAAGTGATACTACTGTGGGATGTAATATGAATTATGGACACTATCGCATGATCAAATGTGAATGAAGTTGCAGTATTGTGTGGCGTAATTGGAATTGGGGTTACTATTGTGTGGCCATGCCCCTTGCCAGCAAAAACACACCCCTTTTTGGGCTGTGCGCCAAATGTGCAAACTGTTCCTATTTAAAATATAGGGGGTACAAACACCAAAATAAGGACTGCTATAGGTGAGGGGTGATGGTGCTGGGAAAGAGGTGCAAGGTCAGAGGCGGAACCAACGGTGGTGCTAGGGGGCACCAGCCAAAATCTTGCCTAGGGCATCATATTGGTTAGGGCCGGCTCTGGGTAGGTTGGTGGGTTGGCTGTGATGATGCAAACTGAGGCATTGGGCTTCTCTGGCCAGGGCCATAATGATGCAATTTGCCCCCAGTGCCTATCTGACTCTCCCCTGGGAACGCTCCAGAAGGAGAAAGGAGCACTGTGGGCTAATATGTCATATACCAAAAGCATGCTGCAGGTGGAGGGCTAGGCTCGGTGGCAGTATATACAGGGTATTGGGCACACCCTCTAATGTGTAGCGGACACTATTGTTATAGCCTTTTATATTTGTTTTATGCTTTATGTTGCTTTTACTGCAAATTCTTTTTTGTGATAGATGTTTACACCCTTGGCCTGATTTGGATTTGTACGCAGTCTGCGCGCAATGCTGGCGTTCACACAGAGCGCACACACAAAGGAGATAACAGTATCACTTTTCCGCCACCTTTCCGATACTGTTTGTCCCGATCGCAACAGCTCCTTTGTGTGTACGCTCTGTGCGAACGCCAGCATAGCGTGCAGACTGCGTACAAATCCCGGGCGGTGACGGGAGGGTAGCTAGTAGCGCACGCAAGAATGGACCGGTCAGAATTGTGGCAGGCTATTGCTCGCTGGATCTGTAGCACGATTCAGCTTGCACATTCTGCTGCTGGACTGCCGCATCCTAAATTAGTAAAATCCCATTCCACGAGGAAGGTGGGCTCTTCTTGGGCAGCTGCCCGAGGGGTCTCGGCTTTACAACTTTGCCAAGCTGCTACTTGGTCGGGTTCAAACACTTTTGCAAAATTCTACAAGTTTGATACCCTGGCTGAGGAGGACCTTGAGTTTGCTCATTCGGTGCTGCAGAGTCATCCGCACTCTCCCGCCCGTTTGGGAGCTTTGGTATAATCCCCATGGTCCTTACGGAGTACCCAGCATCCACTAGGACGTCAGAGAAAATAAGAATTTACTCACCGGTAATTCTATTTCTCGTAGTCCGTAGTGGATGCTGGGAGCCCGTCCCAAGTGTGGACTCTCTGCAATACATGTATATAGTTATTGCTTAACTAAAGGGTTATTGTATGAGCCATCTGTTGAGAGAGGCTCAGTTATTGTTCATACTGTTAACTGGGTATAGTTATCACGAGTTGTACGGTGTGATTGGTGTGGCTGGTATGAGTCTTACCCTGGATTCCAAATCCTTTCCTAGTAATGTCAGCTCTTCCGGGCACAGTTTCCCTAACTGAGGTCTGGAGGAGGGGCATAGAGGGAGGAGCCAGTGCACACCAGATATAGTACCTAATCTTTCTTTTAAGAGTGCCCAGTCTCCTGCGGAGCCCGTCTATACCCCTGGGGCAGCTGGGGGACCGCTTGTTGAATGACCCTAGATTATGGTATTGCCTATAAATAGGAGCAGTATACTGCAGGGCAACCCTGCATTTTTAATAAAAGGAACCTGTTATTTGATATTTTAATCCCCAGTCTGGAGTATTTTAAGTATATATTTGTATTTTAAATAACTTAACCCCTTCCTTGCAGACAACGGATGGGACTTTTCCTCTGCATGTACTGTGAAACTGAGGGTGACAAGTCCAACTAGTCACCCACACGAAGGGCGTCAGTTATATAAAGAAAAACAATACTAGCCTTCTCCCTATTGGAACTGATCACTGATGGGGAACTACAGGAGGTGGGGGAAGAGGGTTGCAGATACTGATGTTGGGTAACATGTGTACAGTGTAAGAGCCTTTTTTTTTTCTTTTTTACAGTATTTTCCATTGTGGTACTACAGGTTCCAGTGGGATTCTGATGACAGAGCATGTTGTTGCTTATGATTCTACAAGTATTTTCTGGCAGCCATGAGTGAGCTTGTAGTTCCAGCGTATCCACATAGATTGTGGATGGCATGACTTTCCAGAACCATTAGGGCTACATATAAAAATTGAAAGTTGGCTACTGACCATCAATGAGTAACACCCATCGATGGTCTGATGGCTAAGGCAACTACTTTCACCATTGATGGGAGGTCACCGCTGCTTTACGTCTGTGTTGGAGTCCCGATGGTTAATGGTGACCGTGTTCTGCACATACATAAAGTTAAACTACAGTTTATACAGTACCATTGATGACGGTTGCTGATAGTCAACCCTATAACAATGTTGCAAAGTGGTCTGTGTGCAAATCGCCACAGGATTCTGGAGAACTGCAGAAGTGTGTCTTCTCTAGCTGCAGTCATGCTGAACAATGGCTGCAGAGGAACTTCCTGTGTAACAAACACTTCCTGTATAACAAGTGGATGGCAACTAAGCAACTTCCACCATCCACAGCATACATCTACAAATGTCATTTGAAATCCTCCAGTCATACCATGTACTTCCAATCTCGTCCCTAGGGTGCTGTCAATCATTTCAACTATGGGGTGCAGCCGTTGACTGGTGCTCAGTGCAAGGGTGTTCCAGTCATAATAACCTACTGTCACCTTCTGTTTCCCCACTCTCAAATAGTAAATCCTTTAAACTATGGAGTGTGAAGGAGTGAAAATACATGGACGGGAGAACCCACCAATGTCCCCAATTAGGGTATGATATGTAATAGATGTATGCATCTATAAGTTTACCAGTTCTCTTGTAAATCTACCACTTCCCCCACGACACAAGCTTAGGATTGCTATAAGGATTGATGTAAATCTGTTTATCTGCTACAAAGATCTAATGAAACACAGAAAGCCAGGGAACAGACGGCAGCTCTCTCTAAATTCTATCAGGCCCAAGTATAAATGGAAAATACAAATGAAAAGTAATTTAAATTACAGATAATGGGCATTGACTGCCTGTCAAGCAATACTGATTTCAGTAAGATGTATAAGTAGGAGGAAAATGGAAAATCAGAATATAATTAAAGTAGATAAAAGTATAACCAAGCAGGAGATGCAGACGTCCAGCCATACTCTCAGTTTTGCTCAGCTAAAGTGTAAGCTCTTAAGCAGGAATTTCCTTTGCATGTATATTTTATAACTTAATGCTTTCTTGCAATGTTCATCTTTCAAGGGTTCCATGTAAATATCGTTACACAGACAAAGTGGCCTATCATATTTTAAAATGAGCTAAATGGGGGTTGATCCTCAATCCCTATAACAGCTGACACCAATAATCAATAGAACATTTCCCGCAAGAAGATTTACAGTTTACGTGTGACAGAATTTCATGCTCCGATGTTCCTGCTGATCTCTCACTATTAAGAAGGAAACATCACACAGCGATTTTTATTCTGGTGGCGTCTCTTCCGCGGCTTATCTGTATATTTCAGAAGACATTATTAAGTATCCAGGGATTCTCACTAACTGCCTTGTCAAGAATTGACATCTCAGTAACGACGGTCAGTGATGACATTACGTAAACTCTTTCCTACAAAATGACATCTACAATAAACTGTATTCATAAGTGAGAAGCGCTGCTGAAAAATGTTTCCTATAAACTTACTGTTTAAGTAACAGTGTTTCATATACGAGAACTAATTGCAAATGTGTTCTCACTCACCTATTCTCAAATCGCGTCAAATAGCCCTGTTTGGCGCGCCACACAAAAACACATCCACCCTCAGTACACTACAATTATGCTAATGGTGGTCATTCCGAGTTGTTCGCTCGCTAGCTGCTTTTAGCAGCCGTGCAAACGCTATGCCGCCTCCCACTGGGAGTGTATTTTAGCTTAGCAGAAGTGCGAACGAAATGATCGCAGAGCGGCTACAAAATAATTTTGTGCAGTTTCAGAGTAGCTCCAGACCTACTCAGCGCTTGCGATCACTTCAGACTGTTCAGTTCCTGTTTTGACGTCACGAACACGCCCTGCATTCGGCCAGCCACGCCTACGTTTCCCCAGCCACGCCTGCATGTTTCCTGGCACTCCTGCGTTTTTTCGCTCACTCCCTGAAAACGATCAGTTAACACCCAGAAACGACCTCTTCCTGTCAATCACTCTGCGACCAGCAGTGCGACTGAAAAGCTTCGCTAGACCCTGTGCAAAACTACATTGTTCGTTGTAATAGTACGACGCGCGTGCGCATTGCACCGCATACGCATGCGCAGAAGTGCCTTTTTTTGCCTGATCACTGCGCTGCGACCGAAATCTGCTAGCGAACAACTCGGAATGACCACCAATGTGCAGCTGCAACGCGGAAACTAGAAACTAGCTGTCCGCCAAATAGCGCAGAAACGCTAGGTGAAACACATGGACACATCTGTAGCATCCACAAATACATAAAACTAAGGGGCATATTTACTGAAGTATATTTCAAGATGTCTCTTGAGAACACCCATTTTCGAGAGGGGTAACCAAAAATAAGATCCCCAGGATATAAGAAGGAGGGAAGGATCTCTACCGGAATTCCTCCATTTCCGACAACAACAGGGGCTGCCGTGCTGCCGGATTTACCAAGCACCAGAAAGTGAATAATTCCAGAGCTTGGTCCCGGACATCTTTAGCTGCTGATTGGTTATCTTTCACCATTTTGTTTCAGGAGAGGGATCAAAAGGATCCCGCCCTGGGGTTTCCGGCTCCCATGCACAGTAGCCCGGTTGATGGGGAAAAAGCAGGAAGTCATTATTTTCAGGGGGTCTGCCCGCAAATATTAATAAAATATGCCCCTAAATAAAACTGAAATAGTGGAGAGAGCATTTTCAGGGATATAACATTTCATTGTTACCTGTACTTGTTTTTTGTTTTAGCATTCTAAGAGGTAGTGGAGACTGGTAATCCGCTCTGAGGACCTAGTTCGGACCTGATCGTAGCAGCAAATTTGTAAGCAGTTGGGTAAAACCATGTGCACTGCAGGGGGGGTAGATGTAACATGTGCAGAGAGAGTTAGATTTGGGTGTTCAAACTAGTGGTGCAAATAGGCGGGTACGCTCGGGTACGGAGTACCCTTAAGAATATGGCAGCGGGTACTCAGTACCACCTACCACACATTTTGCACTCGTGACTGCCATTACCACAATTATAATGCGCCACAAAGTAACAAGACCATGGTGCTTGGCAGCATGATAGCGCCTCCCAGTTTGTCAGGGTTACTGGGAGCGCAACGGTGATGTCATGACGCCACATCACACTTCATCCTTTTACGGCTGCGGCTGGCGTGAAGAGAGGAGCCTGACTGCACTTTCCCGCAGCGTCTCTTGCTGGGAGCATTCATTTCTAATATAATGTGGACACTACTATATATGTCTATTATTATGGGGTATTACTACATATTTTTGTTGTAATGTGGACACTACTATATATTTCTATTATACCAGGGGCACTATTACACTATATATTCCTGTTATAATGGAAGCATTAGTATATATTGTTATTACCTTGGGGGCATTACTATATGTATTTATTATGCTGGGGGCATTACTATATAAATATTTCTATTATACTGGAGGTAGTACCATATATTTCTAGCCTTGCCTCCAGAGTGCAAAGAAAAGGGACTTTGTAGTGTCTCCACTAGAGATGAGCGGGTTCGGTTCCTCGGAATCCGAACCCGCCCGAACTTCAGCTTTTTTTACACGGATCCGAGCGACTCGGATCTTCCTGCCTTGCTCGGTTAACCCGAGCGCGCCCGAACGTCATCATGACGCTGTCGGATTCTCGCGAGGCTCGGATTCTATCGCGAGACTCGGATTCTATATAAGGAGCCGCGCGTCGCCGCCATTTTACACGTGCATTGAGATTGATAGTGAGAGGACGTGGCTGGCGTCCTCTCCGTTTAGAGAAGAAATAGATAGGAGAGTGAGAGTGAGACAGTGACACTTCATTTACTGGAGCTTAGGAGGAGTACTCAGACAGAGAGTGCAGAATTTTGCTGATAGTATTAGTTAGTTATACTAGTGACAGAGTGAGACAGTGACACTTCATTTACTGGAGCTTAGGAGGAGTACTCAGACAGAGAGTGCAGAATTTTGCTGATAGTATTAGTTAGTTATACTAGTGACTGACCAGTGACCACCAGTGCAGTTTTATATTATTTAATATAATCCGTTCTCTGCCTGAAAAAACGATACACAGTGACTCAGTCACATACCATATCTGTGCTCAGCCCAGTGTGCTGCTGCATCATCTATGTATAATATCTGACTGTGCTCACACAGCTTAATTGTGGGGGAGACTGGGGAGCAGTTAGGTTATAGCAGGAGCCAGGAGTACATATTAAAAAATTAAACAGTGCACACTTTTTTTCTGCAGGAGTGCCACTGCCAGTGTGACTGACCAGTGACCTGACCACCAGTATATAGTATACTATATTGTATTGTGAATGTCTGCCTGTAAAAGTTAAACACACGTCGTGTGACTTGTGTGGTGTTTTTTTATTCTATAAAATAAAAAACTCATTCTGCTGACAGACAGTGTCCAGCAGGTCCGTCATTATATAATATATACCTGTCCGGCTGCAGTAGTGATATATATATATTTTTTATATCATTATTTATCATCCAGTCGCAGCAGACACAGTACGGTAGTTCACGGCTGTAGCTACCTCTGTGTCGGCACTCAGCAGTCCATCCATAATTGTATACCACCTACCCGTGGTTTTTTTTTTCTTTCTTCTTTATACATACTACATCTCATTATCATCCAGTTTATATTAGCAGCAGACACAGTACAGTACGGTAGTCCACGGCTGTAGCTACCTCTGTGTCGGCACTCGGCAGTCCGTCCATAATTGTATACCACCTACCCGTGGTTTTTTTTTTCTTTCTTCTTTATACATACTACATCTCATTATCAACCAGTCTATATTAGCAGCAGACACAGTACGGTAGTCCACGGCTGTAGCTACCTCTGTGTCGGCACTCGGCAGTCCGTCCATAATTGTATACCACCTACCCGTGGTTTTTTTTTTCTTTCTTCTTTATACATACTACATCTCATTATCATCCAGTCTATATTAGCAGCAGACACAGTACAGTACGGTAGTCCACGGCTGTAGCTACCTCTGTGTCGGCACTCGGCAGTCCGTCCATAATTGTATACCACCTACCCGTGTTTTTTTTTTTCTTTCTTCTTTATACATACTACATCTCATTATCAACCAGTCTATATTAGCAGCAGACACAGTACGGTAGTCCACGGCTGTAGCTACCTCTGTGTCGGCACTCGGCAGTCCATCCATAATTGTATACCACCTACCCGTGGTTTTTTTTTCTTTCTTCTTTATACATACTACATCTCATTATCATCCAGTCTATATTAGCAGCAGACACAGTACAGTACGGTAGTCCACGGCTGTAGCTACCTCTGTGTCGGCACTCGGCAGTCCGTCCATAATTGTATACCACCTACCCGTGGTTTTTTTTTTTTCTTCTTTATACATACTACATCTCATTATCATCCAGTCTATATTAGCAGCAGACACAGTACAGTACGGTAGTCCACGGCTGTAGCTACCTCTGTGTCGGCACTCGGCAGTCCATCCATAATTGTATACCACCTACCCGTGGTTTTTTTTTCTTTCTTCTTTATACATACTACATCTCATTATCATCCAGTCTATATTAGCAGCAGACACAGTACAGTACAATAGTCCACGGCTGTAGCTACCTCTGTGTCGGCACTCGGCAGTCCGTCCATAATTGTATACCACCTACCCGTGGTTTTTTTTTTCTTTCTTCTTTATACATACTACATCTCATTATCATCCAGTCTATATTAGCAGCAGACACAGTACAGTACGGTAGTCCACGGCTGTAGCTACCTCTGTGTCGGCACTCGGCAGTCCGTCCATAATTGTATACCACCTACCCGTGGTTTTTTTTTTCTTTCTTCTTTATACATACTACATCTCATTATCAACCAGTCTATATTAGCAGCAGACACAGTACGGTAGTCCACGGCTGTAGCTACCTCTGTGTCGGCACTCGGCAGTCCATCCATAATTGTATACCACCTACCCGTGGTTTTTTTTTTCTTCTTTATACATACATACTACATCTCATTATCATCCAGTCTATATTAGCAGCAGACACAGTACAGTACAATAGTCCACGGCTGTAGCTACCTCTGTGTCGGCACTCGGCAGTCCATCCATAATTGTATACTAGTATCCATCCATCTCCATTGTTTACCTGAGGTGCCTTTTAGTTGTGCCTATTAAAATATGGAGAACAAAAATGTTGAGGTTCCAAAATTAGGGAAAGATCAAGATCCACTTCCACCTCGTGCTGAAGCTGCTGCCACTAGTCATGGCCGAGACGATGAAATGCCAGCAACGTCATCTGCCAAGGCCGATGCCCAATGTCATAGTACAGAGCATGTCAAATCCAAAACACCAAATATCAGTAAAAAAAGAACTCCAAAACCTAAAATAAAATTGTCGGAGGAGAAGCGTAAACTTGCCAATATGCCATTTACCACACGGAGTGGCAAGGAACGGCTGAGGCCCTGGCCTATGTTCATGGCTAGTGGTTCAGCTTCACATGAGGATGGAAGCACTCAGCCTCTCGCTAGAAAACTGAAAAGACTCAAGCTGGCAAAAGCACCGCAAAGAACTGTGCATTCTTCGAAATCCCAAATCCACAAGGAGAGTCCAATTGTGTCGGTTGCGATGCCTGACCTTCCCAACACTGGACGTGAAGAGCATGCGCCTTCCACCATTTGCACGCCCCCTGCAAGTGCTGGAAGGAGCACCCGCAGTCCAGTTCCTGATAGTCAGATTGAAGATGTCAGTGTTGAAGTACACCAGGATGAGGAGGATATGGGTGTTGCTGGCGCTGGGGAGGAAATTGACCAGGAGGATTCTGATGGTGAGGTGGTTTGTTTAAGTCAGGCACCCGGGGAGACACCTGTTGTCCGTGGGAGGAATATGGCCACTGACATGCCTGGTGAAAATACCAAAAAAATCAGCTCTTCGGTGTGGAAGTATTTCAACAGAAATGCAGACAACAGGTGTCAAGCCGTGTGTTGCCTTTGTCAAGCTGTAATAAGTAGGGGTAAGGACGTTAACCACCTCGGAACATCCTCCCTTATACGTCACCTGCAGCGCATTCATAATAAGTCAGTGACAAGTTCAAAAACTTTGGGCGACAGCGGAAGCAGTCCACTGACCAGTAAAGCCCTTCCTCTTGTAACCAAGCTCACGCAAACCACCCCACCAACTCCCTCAGTGTCAATTTCCTCCTTCCCCAGGAATGCCAATAGTCCTGCAGGCCATGTCACTGGCAATTCTGACAAGTCCTCTCCTGCCTGGGATTCCTCCGATGCATCCTTGCGTGTAACGCCTACTGCTGCTGGCGCTGCTGTTGCTGCTGCTGGGAGTCGATGGTCATCCCAGAGGGGAAGTCGTAAGCCCACTTGTACTACTTCCAGTAAGCAATTGACTGTTCAACAGTCCTTTGCGAGGAAGATGAAATATCACAGCAGTCATCCTGCTGCAAAGCGGATAACTGAGGCCTTGACAACTATGTTGGTGTTAGACGTGCGTCCGGTATCCGCCGTTAGTTCACAGGGAACTAGACAATTTATTGAGGCAGTGTGCCCCCGTTACCAAATACCATCTAGGTTCCACTTCTCTAGGCAGGCGATACGGAGAATGTACACGGACGTCAGAAAAAGACTCACCAGTGTCCTAAAAAATGCAGTTGTACCCAATGTCCACTTAACCACGGACATGTGGAAAAGTGGAGCAGGGCAGGGTCAGGACTATATGACTGTGACAGCCCACTGGGTAGATGTATGGACTCCCGCCGCAAGAACAGCAGCGGCGGCACCAGTAGCAGCATCTCGCAAACGCCAACTCTTTCCTAGGCAGGCTACGCTTTGTATCACCGCTTTCCAGAATACGCACACAGCTGAAAACCTCTTACGGCAACTGAGGAAGATCATCGCGGAATGGCTTACCCCAATTGGACTCTCCTGTGGATTTGTGGCATCGGACAACGCCAGCAATATTGTGTGTGCATTAAATATGGGCAAATTCCAGCACGTCCCATGTTTTGCACATACCTTGAATTTGGTGGTGCAGAATTTTTTAAAAAACGACAGGGGCGTGCAAGAGATGCTGTCGGTGGCCAGAAGAATTGCGGGACACTTTCGGCGTACAGGCACCACGTACAGAAGACTGGAGCACCACCAAAAACTACTGAACCTGCCCTGCCATCATCTGAAGCAAGAAGTGGTAACGAGGTGGAATTCAACCCTCTATATGCTTCAGAGGTTGGAGGAGCAGCAAAAGGCCATTCAAGCCTATACAATTGAGCACGATATAGGAGGTGGAATGCACCTGTCTCAAGCGCAGTGGAGAATGATTTCAACGTTGTGCAAGGTTCTGATGCCCTTTGAACTTGCCACACGTGAAGTCAGTTCAGACACTGCCAGCCTGAGTCAGGTCATTCCCCTCATCAGGCTTTTGCAGAAGAAGCTGGAGACATTGAAGGAGGAGCTAACACGGAGCGATTCCGCTAGGCATGTGGGACTTGTGGATGGAGCCCTTAATTCGCTTAACAAGGATTCACGGGTGGTCAATCTGTTGAAATCAGAGCACTACATTTTGGCCACCGTGCTCGATCCTAGATTTAAAGCCTACCTTGGATCTCTCTTTCCGGCAGACACAAGTCTGCTGGGGTTGAAAGACCTGCTGGTGAGAAAATTGTCAAGTCAAGCGGAACGCGACCTGTCAACATCTCCTCCTTCACATTCTCCCGCAACTGGGGGTGCGAGGAAAAGGCTCAGAATTCCGAGCCCACCCGCTGGCGGTGATGCAGGGCAGTCTGGAGCGACTGCTGATGCTGACATCTGGTCCGGACTGAAGGACCTGACAACGATTACGGACATGTCGTCTACTGTCACTGCATATGATTCTCTCAACATTGAAAGAATGGTGGAGGATTATATGAGTGACCGCATCCAAGTAGGCACGTCACACAGTCCGTACTTATACTGGCAGGAAAAAGAGGCAATTTGGAGGCCCTTGCACAAACTGGCTTTATTCTACCTAAGTTGCCCTCCCACAAGTGTGTACTCCGAAAGAGTGTTTAGTGCCGCCGCTCACCTTGTCAGCAATCGGCGTACGAGGTTACATCCAGAAAATGTGGAGAAGATGATGTTCATTAAAATGAATTATAATCAATTCCTCCGCGGAGACATTGACCAGCAGCAATTGCCTCCACAAAGTACACAGGGAGCTGAGATGGTGGATTCCAGTGGGGACGAATTGATAATCTGTGAGGAGGGGGATGTACACGGTGATATATCGGAGGATGATGATGAGGTGGACATCTTGCCTCTGTAGAGCCAGTTTGTGCAAGGAGAGATTAATTGCTTCTTTTTTGGGGGGGGTCCAAACCAACCCATCATATCAGTCACAGTCGTGTGGCAGACCCTGTCACTGAAATGATGGGTTGGTTAAAGTGTGCATGTCCTGTTTATACAACATAAGGGTGGGTGGGAGGGCCCAAGGACAATTCCATCTTGCACCTCTTTTTTCTTTTATTTTTCTTTGCGTCATGTGCTGTTTGGGGAGGGTTTTTTGGAAGGGCCATCCTGCGTGACACTGCAGTGCCACTCCTAGATGGGCCCGGTGTTTGTGTCGGCCACTAGGGTCGCTTATCTTAATCACACAGTCAGCTACCTCATTGCGCCTCTTTTTTTCTTTGCGTCATGTGCTGTTTGGGGAGGGTTTTTTGGAAGGGCCATCCTGCGTGACACTGCAGTGCCACTCCTAGATGGGCCCGGTGTTTGTGTCGGCCACTAGGGTCGCTTATCTTACTCACACAGTCAGCTACATCATTGCGCCTCTTTTTTTCTTTGCGTCATGTGCTTTTTGGGTAGGGTTTTTTGGAAGGGCCATCCTGCGTGACACTGCAGTGCCACTCCTAGATGGGCCCGGTGTTTGTGTCGGCCACTAGGGTCGCTTATCTTACTCACACAGCGACCTCGGTGCAAATTTTAGGACTAAAAATAATATTGTGAGGTGTGAGGTATTCAGAATAGACTGAAAATGAGTGTAAATTATGGTTTTTGAGGTTAATAATACTTTGGGATCAAAATGACCCCCAAATTCTATGATTTAAGCTGTCTTTTAGGGTTTTTTGAAAAAAACACCCGAATCCAAAACACACCCGAATCCGACAAAAAAAATTCGGTGAGGTTTTGCCAAAACGCGGTCGAACCCAAAACACGGCCGCGGAACCGAACCCAAAACCAAAACACAAAACCCGAAAAATTTCCGGCGCTCATCTCTAGTCTCCATGCCACTAGTGTCATGTAGCCATTCTCACTTGTGGCATGTGGCCACGCCCTTCACAACACATGATCACGCCCATTTTTCAGCACTCAGTAACAAATTCCCACTTGTGGCATGTGGCCACGCCCCTTCACAACACATGATCACGCCCATTTTTCAGCACTCAGTAACAAATTCCCACTTGTGGCATGTGGCCACGCCCCTTCACACCACATGATCACGCCCATTTTTCAGCACTCATTAACCACTAAGAAAATATTTCTACTTGCACCAACTGAAATCTAAATTGCAGTGTAAAAATAAAGCAGCCAGTATTTACCCTGCACAGAAACAATATAACCCACCCAAATCTAACTCTCTCTGCACATGTTACATCTGCCCCACCTGCAGTGCAGCATTGTTTTACCCAATTGCTAACAAATTTGCTGCTGTGATCAGGTCTGAATTAGGCCATTAGTTTGTGACGCGTTATGTAGCTTTCAGATTTGCTTTATGTGAGAACCAATGTAAAACAAACCATTCAAATGTACAGTATAAATGCTGTACACCCATGTCATAAATGTAACTATGATTCATTTATGGCATAGATAGAACAGGCACCTTTTGCGCCACCTTTGCAATCACAGACAAATTGGCAAATAAAAAAAAAACATATACTGTATACATAATAGACTCTAGGAACAAAGATACGGTGATAAATATACGGAACCCTATAATAATTCAACTTTACATTTCATCAGGACGAAGGAAAAGTAACATAAGGAAGAATGGGGCAGATGTATTAACCTGGAGAAGGCATAAGGAAGTGATAAAACAGTAATAAGTTCAAGGTGATAAACACACCAGCCAATCAGCTCCAATATGTAAATTAACTTTTAGGAGCTGATTGGCTGGTGCGTTTATCACCTTGCACTTATCACTGGTTTATCACTTCCTTATGCCGTCTCCAGGCTTAATACATCTGCCCCACTGATTTAACTGTGCTATTGTATAAGTAGAAATGTACGACAGATGACGAAGGCTGATAAGAGATTGGGGTCTGTTATGTACTAAGGGGGTCATTCAGCGTCCCACAGCGCAGTTTGCATATGCAGCGATCAGCGTTCATCTCTGAATAACCCCCAAAGTCTCGGAGAGAGATAAAGTACCAGCCAATCAGCTCCTGAGACCCATTAGGCATGGCAAGAGGTTAGGTCTGTGTTCCGAATCAGCCAGACCTATAGGAACGCACCCGAAGGGCGTAGGTTGCGGTGTCTCCGCTGTAGCGAAGCAGTTATTGAAGTCTGAGGCACTGCGCGCTGCCCGTAGCGGTCTCTTATACCAGGTACTCGACTGTGACCAGGCATCCCGAGGTCGTCCTGGACTTAGGATATCCTGAAGGGAGGCGCACGGCATTAACAACAGTTTACACACTGCCCGGTAATATGGACTCTGAGACAATTGATTTATGATGAGCCGCACGCTGACAGCAGCAGGGAGCATTTGCAGATAAGTAAAGTTCCTTACTTCAATTGATTTTCTATCAGCAATTATTTGCACTTCAATTTAGGAATTAACTTTCCAACAGTACAAAGTGAATTATTTTAGAGGAATTGGTAAGGTTAATTTCTCACTGTAGATGTGCTGTTTGGGTTACATCCATAGATACAATGTCGTTTTGCAAATAAGATGCAACTTTGTGATAAATGCAAATATAATGCAAACTTGTTTATATTGGACACAACTTTGATATTACCACTATGTTTATATCTAATGTATCACGCAAATTGTGCTTCTAATTAACTAACCCATATCTTACTGGGAATATCAACCCTGTGTATAATTATTTCTACATGTAAATTATATGGGAAGGAGAAATTTGCTAGACATTGAGTCAATCCTTATACATCTGTGATTGCAGTGAATAAATGATGCAAACTTGTTTATATTGGACACAACTTTGATATTACTATTATGTTTGTATCTAATATATTACGCAAATTGTACTTCTAATTAACTAACCCATATCTTATTGGGAATATCAATCCTGTGTATAATTATTTTTATATGTAAATTATATGGGAAGGAGAAATTTGCTAGAAATTGAGTTAATCCTTATACATCTGTGATTTGCAGTGAATACACTCATAAAAATATACCTTATTTACAGTATTAATTGAAACAAAAATAAATTTTCCTCTATTTTTTCTTTTTTCTTAATTTCGGTGCTCTCTCATCGGCTTGACTCATTTATTGAGACAACGACAGCAGAAGCACATTATTTTCATATTGCACTCACACCCAATAGGACTCTCTCATCCTCAATTCGATGTCATTTGACAAGATTGGGGACAGTAGACATCCTGGTTGTCACTGCATATGAAAGCTGTATTTCTTAGAAATTATTATTTTCAATGGTTTTGTTACAAAAGCAATTTTGTTTCTTTTTCTTTTGAGTGGTTTTTCACAAATTGTGATACAATTTACTGTGATTATAAACAACAAGGTGTTGAATATTACAAGGAGTAGAATATTATGTTTGTCACTTATCAAGGGCCTGCAAGCAGTCAGCATTACAGGTATTAAATACTGGCTAGGGACCTCTCCCCTGCACTCTCATCAACTTTGCCCTAGATTGGGCAGGTGAAGTTGACAGCAGATGCAGGTCTTGGGAGTGGTGCATATGCTCCAGTTGGTTCTCTCATTGGAGATTCGATGCTTTTAAAGCAGATCTCCAAAAGCAGAAACCAGGCATTTAGTCACCTGTTCCTCCCTACCTTCCTTCTGACTCTTTTTTTCCCCTTTCCCCTTTCTTTCTAAGTTTAGTCACATAATGGACACATACCATCTATTGACCTTGAACCATTATCACATTATGTACTATGATTAGGTGTATGGTGATGTGTGATTTGTGATATTAAGGGAATATTAAATTACCAATAGGGGTTAGTTATATCTATTAACTGGAAACATAACAGATGGAGTCAAGCTAGGAGGCCTAGCCAGCTATACCACAAAATATTTATTTAATAAATGTTTTATGTTGTATGTCATTGTGAGTCCGATTTCAATAAAAGTTAAGTTTTAGATTAAGAATAAGAGTGCCCCATAAAAAGGAGTTGTCTTTCCTTCTTGTATATCAGCGCATTTATAAAGTGAAATGAGCTCTGCCTCTCTCCTGGGGATGTCACCCAGCACTCGTATTCTGTATTTAAGGTCATCTCCAGCGACTAAGCTCACAGTGTTTGTCAGGCAGAGCGTTCTGCAATACACAGCGCAGAATTGATGTGTACCTCTAGATCTGCTGCCTAACGGTCCTAAAAACATAGATGTGCTACATTTGTTTTGCATCATTGGCTCCTCTGGCTGCGACGAGCGGATAACAGACTCGCAATCAATAGATTTCACTTAATTCCTGGAACAGCGTTCCGGGCTGAAATGATATTGGAGCTGTCAATAATTATTACAATGATTTGTTGCCCAGCATACAAATAAAACCTTGTAATGTGTGACAGGCAGATATAATGTTCTGTAAGGGCGTCAGCGCAATCAGCTGTCGGCATGCAGGGAAAGGGGTCGATCGTCCGAACTAATCTTCTCCGGACCAGTATTAAAAGAGCATTGGAGGTATAGTACATTCAGGATTTTAGGATTCAGACAAATCTTCCAACTTCAAAAATGAATTGCCAAAAAGCTCCTGTTAAAAAGTTACTTTTACACTGGAATGAGACCTCGCTGAGAGGGACCTTGCTTTGCATTTGTGGTATTTTATATATTGATTTAGTCATTTAGGTATATGTTTTTAGTTTGTGCTGCTACTGATGTAGTGTGTCTTTTACCCCTATTAGACCCTTTCAAGCAGGTACGATCAGGGACGGTATGGCTGTCTGGTACTTCTGACAAATGCCAGGAGGGCTGGGCCGGACGGCCTAAAAGCCGGACCGATCAGCATAGGTGGGTGGTGCAAGGGGCGTGGTGCCACCATTGCATCACCATGCCCCCACCCTCAACCTGGTTTTGCCTTTAAACTAATTGCCTCTTTAAAGTTCCCTTTTAATTAATTTTAATTCTATTGTACGCTCGGAAATGATCTCTCTCCCCCTGTCATTCACTCCTTTTCCCCCCTCACTATTAAGCCCAGTCACAGAAATCTAATTATGGCATACTTGCCTGCTTTTGAAAACTAGTTTCAGGGAGATTCCAGATGGCAACAGAATACGCTGCGCTTTCCGTTGAGAAGAGTGTCATGCTCCGCCCAAAGGGCGTGTCTAGGTCCACCTATGGGCGTATTTATTGCCACTCAGGGGTGTGTCCTGCAATGGCAGGTCAAAACTATAGTACTAAAAGCAGCAAAAAAAAAAAAAGAGTAATAATATAAGTACACTTTAACAATAAGTGCATTATATATTAAGGTACCGTGTACACTTGTAGAAGAGACAGACAATTAAACAATTAAAAAAACTACAGTATATACACACTGGTGTGCAATTGTGTGCTTTATAATATATTATGTATCTAAGAAATCCAGCACTCCCATATTGAAAGGACTACTCAAATCCAAAAATATTAAGACATATTTTTGGATTTGAGTAGCCATGCTAGACTACAGCAGAATTGCATTATCCTGAAGATGGGACCTTAGTGGGTTCAGAAACGAGATGTTGATTAATAGGCAGGCTGCCAATCATAATATGCTGTGTCAAATTGCTTTCATCTTTACAAGAATTAAAGGATTTTATATCATCACTGGCACGTCCCTGATATATACACATACATACCAGGGACTTTGCGACATGAACACCAGCAGTTTATTACTCACAATACAGAAGTCATAGTAGTGGTCAATGTTTTGGTCACTAAATGTGACCTTCCTCAAGACCCAATTTCACAGAGAGGCAGGTGTAATTTACCCAGGCTCACTGCTCTCCCCTAAATACAGTGATGTCATAACCCCACCCATTACCGCCTATCCTAGCCGGAAATGGGTTTGGTTATGACATCACTGATTGCTAGGGGTATTTAGGGGAGAGCTGTGAGCCTGGATAAATTACACTTGCCTCTCAACATACACACACACACATATTACACCCAGTACACACAGCACTGTAATACATTATGGGGGTGATTCCGAGTTGTTCGCTCGTTAGTTTTTTTCGCTACGGAGCAATTAGTCGCAAACTGCGCAAGCGCAATGTTCGCAGTGCGCCTGCGCCAAGTAAATTAGCACAAAAGTTTGGTATTTTACTCACGGCGTAACAAAGATTTTTCATCGTTCTGGTGATCGGAGTGTGATTGACAGGAAGTGGGTGTTTCTGGGCGGAAACTGGCCATTTTATGGGTGTGTGCGAAAAAACGCGGGAGTGTCTGAAGAAACGGGGGAGTGTCTGGACGAACGCTGGGTGTGTTTGTGACGTCAAACCAGGAACGAAACTGACTGAACTGATCGCAGTGTAGGAGTAAGTCTCGAGTTACTCAGAAACTGCTAAGAAATTTCTATTCGCAATTCTGCTATGCTAAGATACACTCCCAGAGGGCGGCGGCTTAGCGTGTGCAATGCTGCTAAAAGCAGCTAGCGAGCGAACAACTCGGAATGAGGGCCAATATTATACTACACATTCTAAAAATAATTGGTGTCGTTCCCCCCGCCCCCCATCCTAGCCGGAAATGGGTTTGGTTATGACATCACTGATTGCTAGGGGTATTTAGGGGAGAGCTGTGAGCCTGGATAAATTATACTTGCCTCTCAACATACACATACACATATTACACCCAGTACACACAGCACCGTAATACATTATATTATACTATACATTCTAAAAAATAATTGGTGCCCTTCCCCCCCCCCCCCCCCCCCCCCGTATATTTAAAATAGGGACAGGGCATGCATCAAATATATAGGAGCATGGTTTTATGGGGATGTGGCATGGCCACATAATTCATATTACATTACCCTGCACAGTAGTGTACATTTGTCACATACTACACTACACACAGTAGTACCCATTATACACATTACGCCAGGTAGAGCCCCTAACACATATAATGCCGGGTAACCCCTTATACACATTACACCAGGTAGAGCCCCTAACACATATAATGCTAGGTAACCCCTTATACACATTACGCCAGGTAGAGCCCCTAACACATATAACGCCAGGTAACCCCTTATACACATTACGCTAGGTAGAGCCCCTAACACATATAATGCCAGGTAACGCCTTATACACATTACGCCAGGTAGAGCCCCTAACACATATAACGCCGGGTAACCCCTTATACACATTACACCAGGTAGAGCCCCTAACACATATAATGCCAGGTAACCCCTTATCCACAATACGCCAGGTAGAGCCCATAACACATATAATGCCAGGTAACCCCTTATACACATTACGCCAGGTAGAGCCCCTAACACATATAACGCCGGGTAACCCCTTATAGACATTACGCCAGGTAGAGACCCTAACACATATAACGCTGGGTAACCCCTTATACACATTACACCAGGTAGAGCCCCTAACACATATAACGCTGGGTAACCCCTTATACACATTACACCAGGTAGAGCCCCTAACACATATAATGCCAGGTAACCCTTTATACACATTACGCCAAGTAGAGCCCCTAACACATATGCCAGGTAACCCCTTATACACATTACGCCAGGTAGAGCCCCTAACACATATAATGCCAGGTAACCCCTTATACACATTACGCCATGTAGAGCCCCTAACACATATAATGCCAGGTAACCCCTTATACACATTACGCCAGGTAGAGCCCCTAACACATATAATGCCAGGTAACCCCTTATACACATTACGCCAGGTAGAGCCCCTAACACATATAATGCCAGGTAACCCCTTATACACATTACGGCAGGTAGAGCCCCTAACACATATAACGCCGGGTAACCCCTTATACACATTACACCAGGCAGAGCCCCTAACACATATAACGCCGGGTAACCCCTTATACACATTACACCAGGTAGAGCCCCTAACACATATAATGCCAGGTAACCCCTTATACACATTACGCCAGGTAGAGCCCCTACACCTGAGAGAGAGAGAGAGTGTGTGTGTGTGTGTGTGTGTGTGTGTGTGTGTGTGTGTGTGTGTTTGTGTTCGAGTGTATTTGTGTAACTTACACCAACGGAAACCCGCAGCTCCGTGTCTCACCCTCCTCTGTGAGCAGCTCTGGGACCTACCGCTCCACGACTCCAGCTGCCCCAGCAGCGCATGGGGGTTGACACTAATATACACAGCAGGCAGCGCTGCAACTGTCAACAACTATGCAGACAGAGCCGGGCAATAGGGGTAAGTACAGACAGTGCGTCGGCATGAAACATGTGCAGTGTGCAAGGCATCATCTGCCCCACCCCAGGTTACAGCCCTGCACACAGCACCATAATACAGGACATTATATACAGCCCCCTCCCCCATATTACACCCAGTACACACAGCACCATATTACATTGTACACAGTCCTCCCCAATATCACACCCAGTAGCACATTACACTACATTATACATCCCCTCCCCCATATTACACCCAGTAGCACTTTACACTACATTATACACCCTCTCCCCCATATTACACCCAGTAGCACATTACACTACATTATACACATTATACACAAACATATATAATGTTTGCGGGCAGCGGGAGGCTTATTTAAATATCGGCTGAATGCGGGAGGGTAGGCAAGCCTGAATTATGGTTTGCTTAGAGTCAAGTGCAGGAGGGAGAAAGTTGAATAGCACAAAGGAACTGGAAGGTTCAAAATGCATCCAATTAAAAACACCTGATTGTGGCCAGATCACAGCTACATGAAAATAAAGTTTTGCTGTTATTATATATAAAATCAAACATTTCAGAAGCACCTGTGTATGTATGTAAAATTGTAAATGTACACCAAGGACCCCACATAGCATTACTAACCCAAGGTATACACCCCTTAACAGATAACAATAATACATCAGGCTCCGCCCCTGTGAAGTATAATGTAACATATGTATAAAGCATAAATCCAGTGCACTAGGATAGTCTGGAACTTGATCCCTAGAGGAGGAGGGCCCACAGGCAGTAGGGCCCACCGGTGGTTTCCCCTGTTCCCCTGTGGGCCAGTCCGACTCTGGGTCCTCCTATGACCCAGCAGGCCCTAGGCGGCTGCCTGCACTGACTTGTAGATTATTAACATATACAAAAATAGGCGCACTTGCAGCGTTAAACATTTCTTAAAATATGGGTCCTATTTATCAACCAGTGATAAAACTCGTTGTGAATGACAAAACTTGTTGTGTATGATAAATGGTGCTCCAGCCAATCAGCTCCCAACTGTCATTTTCTTCTTCTTCAAACACATGACAGCTGGGAGCTGATTGGCTGGGCCCCCATTTATCATACGCAATGTGTTTTATCATTCACAACGAGTTGATAAATGGGCCCCCAACCGAGTGATAACAGAACCTGTGGCGAGCAAAGCGAGCCCGCAAGGGGACCCGCTACCTCTCTGCCGCCATTCCGGCAGAGGGGATACCGCTGTCGTTATAGGGGGTCATTCCGAGTTGATCGCTCACTAGCAACTTTTTGCAGCGCTGCGATCAGGTTAAATCTCGGCAAAACTGCGCATGCGTATGCACCGCAATGCGCAGGCGCGTTGTACAGGTACAAAGAGGATCGGTGCTGGCCGATGGATTTAACAAAGAATCCATTCGCACAGTCAATCACAAGAAGATTGACAGGAAGAGGGCGTTTGTGGGTGTCAACTGACCGTTTTCTGGGAGTGTTTGGAAAAACGCAGGCGTGTCCAAGCGTTTGCAGAGCGGGTGTCTGACGTCAATTCCGGGCCCGGACAGGCTGAAGTGATCGCAGCGGCTGAGTAAGTCCAGACCTACTCCAAAACTACAAAAAAACTTTTTTTGTGCCGTCGGCTGCAAAAGTGTTTGCACACTTGCAAAGCGAAAATACACTCCCCTGTGAGCGGCGACTATCTGATCACAGCGCTGCAAAAAGTTGCTAGCGAGCGATCAACTCGGAATGACCCCCATAGTGACAGCCGACATCCCGTCTCCCGGGATATCATATATCCCATGTACTTTGCATTTATTGGCTAAAAAATCCGCAGTAGTTCAGTAACTACATGGTGGAAAATCTGACATGCTGTTTACAAATTCCTGCCCGAAGAGCTTACAATCTACTTGTAAGATATACAAATCTGCAGCCCCCCCCCCCCCAAAAAAAAAATCAGAATGTTAATAGAATATTTAGCATTCTGCAAAATCCTCGACTGCAATACCCTCAGATAAGGTAATGAATGAGCAGAATTCATGAGAACCAGCGGAGAGAATTACATGTTGTTCGTTCTTCGGAAAATACTAAATCATTAAACCGTTCATGCAGAAAAAAGTATTAATCGAAGCCGACGTCAATGGCGCAGAGAGACGGAAATGTTTCTGGAGAGACCGACCCAAATGAGGTGCGACAGTGGTTTACAATTCAACACTTTCCAGTCACGTACCAGGATATTTATCTGTTTTCAATTACAATTCTGATTCTCTTATACTTATCCGCTGGAATGAAAAATGCCTATTAGCACAGTTGCTTGCCTTCTGTGCAAAATGTTTTAAAAGTTATTACCCAAATTAAAACTGATGTTTAATAAGCGTATAAATCTGCTTTTACTTGAAGCAGCAATAATAGTGGATTGCTTATTATGTCCATACTCGTCTGCATTTCTGAGCCCCCCCTCCAGGCACCATCAACATGTTCAGAAAGCCACCTGAAAGGTTGCCGACTGGAACGTCGCGTCGACACACAATTTTAAGCATAACCCTAGACTTTCTAGTGTCGCTGTTTTTAATTGGGTCGACATTTTGCAGATGTCGACGTGTTGGGTGTCATCATTTTAACTATGTTGACAGTATCACATTCACATGACTTCATACCTTCCACTATAGCTCAGCATACAATCCACTTTCTCTTTCACCAGAACATACCGTGGGGGTCATTCCGATCTGATGGCTGGGCTGCTAATTTTGCTGTCCCGCGGTCAGATAGTCGCCGCCTCCAGGGGTGAGTGTAAATTCGCCGTACAAGTGTGCAATCTTATGTGTACGCCGAGCCGCAAAAATCCACGGTGTGCAGTCTGTGCGCAGCCCAGGACTTACTACTCCAGTGCGATGAGAACAGGCTGATCGGGGCCGGAGCTGACGTCACACACCCTCCCTAAAAACACTTGTGAACGCTGCTGTGCGAATACACACAGCAGCGATCAGATCTATACGACCCCCTGTATATCTTATTTTAAACCACAACAAAAAATGTTGATGATTTTTTTTCCATTGACGCAACAGACGGACGGAACACAATTACTACAAACGACATCAGTAAACTCACCTCCTTCAGTATTAACACATTCCCAGCTGTCAACTTCCACATCCTCCGAAGACCCCGCATTCTCACCACTTTCTCTGCTGTTTTTCCCAACTTTTTTCTCTATCCAATATTCCACAGTTAGTTACACCCTGTTAGGGTCTCCTGCCCTGTGCTGCCACGTCGTCATGGCAACTGGGAGACAAGTGCTAGCGGAGTAACCTGAGCGCAGCTGATACTCCGGTTCGGGTCTTTTGCTGTGCAGTGGTTACAGGCTTTGTGCACGGCAGGGGATCCGGTGCTGGTTTTTATGCTCACAGTCTGTGAGGTCTGAGTGGGGCGTGGACAGCACCTGCTATATAAACCCTCTTCTCAGGTTAAGCAGATGCTGCTGAATCTTTGTTGGTTAGTCAGTTCCTGAAAGTTAGCCAGTACTGTGTAGCTTTGTATTTGTTTGTTGCTTACTGCAAATAGGCCTTGGGATTTGGTACTACACTCTGCCAATCCAGACCTAGCAGTAAGACTGGAGTCAGTCGTTTAACTTGCTGGGGTACTTTTGCTACTCTGTGAACTTAGCAAGTTTGCGGCTGTATTCTCAGACTTGCCTGCCAAAATCCTTTCTCACTGTGCAAGGTGTTCAGGTGTCAGTTTAGTGGCAGTAAGCTGAACCAGTGCACTGCAAGTGAGGACTAGGATTGTGGAGACTCTCCTTGTGTCTATTATTCCATCTCTGACCAAGGAGTTTACTGCCACACCCGTTGGTAACCCTTTAGGGTTTTGCTGTTGCCCTTAGCAACGGCATTTCGGGTTCTCTACGTATTAAAACACAACATCTCGCTTCTTTCCATCTGAGCATTCCTAATACTAGGGAGACACCCAGTTTCTTAGCCTCTGGGCTTCTCTGTTCACTTTGTGTTGATTTTGTTACCCTGTCACCTTCTGTGTACGTGATGTCGTGTTCCCCAGTCTGTCTGTGAGTTCATTTGTTTTGCATCCCTCTCCGTTCGGACGCCAGTGCATTCCTGCAGGCACTGGTGTGCATAACATATTCAGCAGCCCAATACTCCTGTTGAAATTTTGTGGGAATATGGAGCATACCCCTCAAAATACTTTGCAACAGGTGGTCGATCTGGTGCAGGTCTTGACTCGACAATTTAATGATTTGTCCATTAAAATGCACACCTCCCAGGCCGCTGGCGGAGCTCCTGCAGCAGCAGCACCTTCAGGGGTTAAGGAGCCGAAAGTAAATCTCCCGGATCGTTTTTCTGGAGATCGCTCGCAGTTCTTTTGTTTCAAGGAGAGCTGCAAGCTATATTTCCAGCTTAGGCCTCAGTCTTCTGGGTCGGAGATTCAGCGGGTGGGCATAGTGATTTCCTTGCTACAAGGAGACCCACAGGTCTGGGCATATGGGTTGCAGCCTGACTGTCCGTCGCTTAAAAGTGTTGATGCTTTTTTTACGGCACTGGGCATGTTGTATGATGACCCTGACAAGACGGCCTCAGCCGAGGCTCAGATTTCGATCCTTAAGCAAGGGCGAAGGCCAGTTGAGGTTTACTGTACGGAGTTTCGGAGGTTGGCCCATGATACCCAGTGGAATGACCCAGCCCTGAGACACCAGTACCAAAGAGGTCTTTCTAACCAGATAAAAGACCAACTGGTACAATATCCCTTGCCTGATAGCTTGGATCAGCTCATGCGGTTATCCATCCGGGTGGATAGACGGCTGAGAGAGCGTAGGCTTGAAAGGGAGACCGAGGTTTCCTTCTTTCCCAAGGGAACCTCAGACTCTGAGGAATTTTCCGAGGAGCCTATGCAGATTGGGGCTACCCGCCTCTCCTCGCGTGAGAAGACGCGGAGGAGACAGCAGGGGTTGTGTTTGTACTGTTGGAATAAAGGTCATGTGGTAGTATCATGCCCAGAAAAGCCGGAAAACTTCAGGGCCTGAGGGTGATGGGAAATATCCTGTCAGGCCAGAAGTCAGAATTTCCCAAGAAGACTTTTATCATTCCGGTGACCTTGAAGATCCTCGGTCAAACTGTCAAGACTGAGGCCTTTGTGGACAGTGGGGCCGACGGGGTTTTTATGGACCGCCAATTCGCCCTGAAACACTCTGTTCCCTTAGTACCCTTGGCATCGGAAATTGAGATCTGTGGGTTAAACGGGGAACCATTATCCCAGGGTAAAATTACCTCTTGCACTAGCCAGATTTCTTTGTTTATTGGAGCCACACACTCTGAAAAATTGTCCTTTTATGTGACTGTCTGTACTTTTGCCCCATTGGTGTTGGGGTTACCCTGGTTAAGGGCCCACAATCCTCAATTAGACTGGGTCTCTGGGGAGATTCTTAGTTGGGGTACTGATTGTTTCAGGAGTTGCTTGAGCCTTCCAGTCAGGCTTTCGCAGCTAAGTTTTCCAGGATTGCCAGGATGTTATGCAGATTTTGTGGACGTGTTCTCCAAAAAAGTTGCAGAGGTACAACCTCCCCATCGCCCCTATGACTGTGCCATTGATTTGTTGCCGAATGCTAAGCTTCCCAAGAGCAGGTTGTACTCCCTGTCACGTCCTGAGACTCAGGCTATGGCAGAGTACATTCAGGAGAACTTGGCTAAGGGATTTATCAGACCTTCACAGTCTCCAGTTGGGTCGGGGTTCTTCTTCGTGGGTAAAAAGGACAGTTCGTTGCGACCCTGCATCGACTTCAGGGAATTGAACCGTATCACGATTAAAAACTCATACCCACTGCCTCTCATTTCGATCTTGTTTGACCAGCTTCGTATTGCCACCATTTTTTCTAAGATTGACCTACGCGGTGCGTACAATCTAATCCGAATGAGAGAGGGGGATGAATGGAAGACTGCCTTTAATACCCACTCAGGGCATTATGAATATTTGGTGATGCCTTTTGGGCTCTGTAATGCCCCGGCAGTCTTCCAGGATTTCATGAACGATGTGCTCCGGGAATATTTGGATAGATTCTTAGTTGTATACTTAGATGACATCCTAATCTTCTCCCATTCCCTGGAGGAACATCGGAAGCATGTACGCTTAGTCCTCCAGAAACTCAGAGACCACCGGCTTGGGGCGAAGCTGGAGAAGTGCGAATTTGAAGTTCAGCAAATCGCATTTCTAGGATATATTATCTACCCAGAAGGTTTCCAAATGGAGGGTTCCAAGGTACAGGCAGTCCTGGATTGGGTGCAGCCCACTAGTTTGAAGGCGCTTCAGCGTTTCCTGGGCTTTGCAAATTTTTATAGACGATTTATCGCTGGATTTTCGTCTATAGTGGCGCCCTTGGTGGCACTCACTAAGAAAGGGGCGGATGTTGCTCACTGGTCTTGTGAGGCCAAAGCGGCTTTTGCCCGTCTCAAAAGGGCATTTGTCTCGGCCAAGGTGCTGCGACACCCAGATCCAGAGCGTCCTTTTGTGGTGGAGGTGGATGCCTCTGAGATGGGTATTGGGGCAGTGCTCTCTCAGATGGGAGTGTCTGATAATCGCCTTCATCCCTGTGCTTACTTTTCCCGTAAATTTTCGCCTGCCGAGATGAATTATGACGTGGGTAACCGGGAATTGTTGGCTATTAAGGATGCACTCGAGGAGTGGAGACACTGGCTTGAGGGGGCTAAGTTTGTGGTCTCAATTCTCACCGACCATAAGAATTTGGCATATTTAGAGTCAGCGAAGCGTCTCAATGCCAGGCAGGCACGATGGGCTTTGTTTTTTGCTCGCTTTAATTTTTTGATAACATATCGCCCTGGGTCAAAAAACATCAAGGCTGATGCGCTCTCGCGGAGTTTTGCTCCAATCCAGGAGACCACCGAGGAGCCATTGCCCATTGTGTCCCCATCATGTATTAAAGTGGGCATTACCCAGGACCTCTTGTCATTAGTCCTTAAAGCACAGGAGCAGGCTCCTCCAGACCTTCCGGTAGGTCTTTTGTTTGTGCCTCCTAGGTTAAGACAGCGAGTGTTCTTGGAATTCCATGCCAAGAAGTCGGCAGGTCACCCGGGTATTGCCAGAACTCGGGAGTTGCTATCTAGGGCGGTGTGGTGGCCCTCGGTGGCTAAGGATGTGGATCAGTGGGTTCGGGCATGTGACATCTGTGCCCGAAATAAGACTCCTAGAAGGGTTCCTGTTGGCCCATTACATCCACTCTCTATTCCATCTAAGCCATGGACCCACATTTCAATGGATTTTGTGGTGGACTTGCCCAAATCCTCGGGGATGACAGCCATCTGGGTTGTCGTTGACAGGTTTTCGAAGATGGCGCACTTCGTTCCACTGGTTGGGCTGCCATTGGCCAGACGCCTGTCTGAATTATTTATGCTGCATGTTGTGCGCCTCCACGGGTTGCCACTTGATGTAGTCTCTGACCGCGGATCCCAGTTTGTGGCCAAATTCTGGAGGGCATTTTGTTCCGATCTCCAGATTTCTGTCAGCTTGTCGTCAGGCTACCATCCGCAGTCTAATGGGCAGACTGAAAGGGTGAACCAGTCCTTGGAGCAGTTCCTCAGGTGTTATGTCTCCAAGTGTCAGACTGACTGGGTTGCTCATCTGTCCATGGCGGAGTTTGCCTATAACAACGCGGCTCACACTGCTACAGGGATCTCTCCCTTCCTTTGTGTGTATGGGCATCATCCTAAGGCCAATTCTTTTGACCCCCTGGACTCCACGCCTGGTGGTTTCTCTGTGGTTTCGGTCCTTAGGGGTATTTGGAGGAAAGTGAAGAAAGCCCTTGTGTCTGTGTCATTAGTGACCAAAAGGGTTTTTGATAAGCGGAAAAGACCCTGCAGCTTCAAATTAGGAGACTTCGTCTGGTTGTCTAGCAAGAATTTGAAGTTGAGACAGCCATCTCATAAGTTAGGCCCCCGGTTCATCGGCCCTTATAAGATCACTAGGGTTATCAATCCGGTGGCATTTCAGTTAGATCTGCCCCGTTCTTTGGGTATCAATAAAACATTTAATTGTTCCCTTTTAAAACGGGCGATTAGTAATCCTTCTTCCAGTGGAAGACCTTCTCCTCTTCTGATACGTGGCCAGAGGGAGTTTGTTGTTGAAAGGATTCTTGACTCCAAGATGGTTCGGGGTCGGCTGTCATTTTTGGTGCACTGGAAGGGGTATGGCCCGGAGGAGCGGTCGTGGGTGCGCAGTTGTGATCTTCATGCCCCCAGACTGATACGCTCTTTCTTCTCGCAGTTCCCCGATAAACCCGGTGGTAGGGGTTCTTTGACCCCTCGTCAGAGGGGAGGTACTGTTAGGGTCTCCTGCCCTGTGCTGCCACGTCGTCATGGCAACCGGGAGACAAGTGCTAGCGGAGTAACCTGAGCGCAGCTGATACTCCGGTTCGGGTCTTTTGCTGTGCAGTGGTTACAGGCTTTGTGCACGGCAGGGGATCCGGTGCTGGTTTTTGTGCTCACAGGCTGTGAGGTCTGAGTGGGGCGTGGACAGCACCTGCTATATAAACCCTCTTCTCAGGTTAAGCAGATGCTGCTGAATCTTTGTTGGTTAGTCAGTTCCTGAAAGTTAGCCAGTACTGTGTAGCTATGTATTTGTTTGTTGCTTACTGCAAATAGGCCTTGGGATTTGGTACTACACTCTGCCAATCCAGACCTAGCAGTAAGACTGGAGTCAGTCGTTTAACTTGCTGGGGTTCTTTTGCTACTCTGTGAACTTAGCAAGTTTGCGGCTGTATTCTCAGACTTGCCTACCAAAATCCTTTCTCACTGTGCAAGGTGTTCAGGTGTCAGTTTAGTGGCAGTAAGCTGAACCAGTGCACTGCAAGTGAGGACTAGGATTGTGGAGACTCTCCTTGTGTCTATTATTCCATCTCTGACAAAGGAGTTTACTGCCACACCCGTTGGTAACCCTTTAGGGTTTTGCTGTTGCCCTTAGCAACGGCATTTCGGGTTCTCTACGTATTAAAACACAACATCTCGCTTCTTTCCATCTGAGCATTCCTAATACTAGGGAGACACCCAGTTTCTTAGCCTCTGGGCTTCTCTGTTCACTTTGTGTTGATTTTGTTACCCTGTCACCTTCTGTGTACGTGATATGGTGTTCCCCAGTCTGTCTGTGAGTTCCTTTGTTTTGCATCCCTCTCCGTTCGGACGCCAGTGCATTCCTGCAGGCACTGGTGTGCATAACACACCCAGAACGTTTACCCCTCCATCACCCATCCGATCTCATTATCGTGCATAGCCTTATTCACAAAAATGTTTATTATAATGTTTCCAGAATTATTCATCCCGCAATGAATAATTGTGCTATTCCTGCGTCGTCCATCCATTCCCACACTTCAACTTTTCTCCCACAATTCTCAGGTATCAGCGTCACAGATGTGTGCAGACATGTATTGCTTTTGGTTCTAAATCATCGTCGTGTTTTGGTTTCGACAAAATCATCCTCAAGTGGTTTTGGTTTTGGATCTGATTTTCTTTAAAAATTGATAACAACAGCTAAAATCGTGTAACTGGGACCTGTTTTTGTTCCTATAGTATTATTAACCACAATAAAATTAATTTCCAGACGATTTTGGCACCTGAAATCAAAGAATGCACGATCCGTTATTATAAAGATCAGAACTTGGCAGGAAGACCCAACCCAGAACTCGGTTCTACTTGGAACCCCAAAGTTCAGGTGTGTTCAGCTTTCAGCAAAACCGAACCGCTCATCTCTAATCAGCTTTCCGCTAATTATGTCTGATGCTAAGTGGGACTAACCTGTTTGGCTACTGTCAAATACACAAATGTGCACTCTGCATAGCCAGAGAGGGTGTGGATCATTGGGTCAACACTAACTAGGTCGACAGTCATTAGGTCGACCATTATTATTCGACAGTCAATACATATACATTTATATGTGTATACTGTTATTAACATGCGACTCTGTATATTAGCGTAGATATGTTATTTTTTCTGTGGACAGTTTTTCATCGTAAATTGCAACCAATTTTCAGCCAATTCAATATCAGGACCATTATCTTCTTACGCCACCTAATCCTTCACAAGAAAGGCTCCATCCGACCGACAACTACAGCTGGTGACATACAGTAAAACTACGCTGGCTCACTACTGATCCAATTTTCACCTTTTATGTTACCTCCCGTTCCCCAACACCTGACTTGACACGTTATAATACAAAATTCCAACTCTATTTACAGATTCGGAAAACACAGTCTAACATTAGACACATAACCATGAGACGCACTGTCACACGCCATCTCACAATCCAGCGCGCACAACATCATCCGCTGGTTCCCCATCTTACAAACATCTCACCAGGAACAAATAATTCTAACTTCTACTTTCACGAACACAGGGGCTATGTACTGACTGAGCCTGGGAGAGAGATAAAGTACCAGCTAATCAGCTCCTGTCATTTTTCAAACACAGCCTGTAACATGACCGCTAGGAGCTGATTGGTTGGCATTATCTCTCCCCACTTTAACTATCTCCATGGCTTAGTACATAGACACACCCATGACACGCCCACGGAACAGACTTTTTTTCTTGCGCTCACCTCACTGTAAGAAGAATTATTACCACTTCTACATTCCGTAACTTAATATTTTCTACCTTGAACCTCATTTGCCACCTCTCTGCCAAACGCACCATTTGGTCCAAGCAGGGGCGGATGGGGATGGAAAACCGGGCCAGTAAGTTTATGGACGCAGCCGTAATGGGGACGGGGTCTGTTGTGGTGGAAGATTCTGTTAAGCTGGCGGGATTCCTCCTTATAGGGTCTGATTCTGAGTTGGTAGCAGTTGCAGCCTTCCGTGCCTCTTTTGCTGCCGCTACAATGCCCTCCCCTGGTGTGCATCTGTGCATCCAAATATGCAAAGACTGAGACACCCACTTTCAGGGGGGAATTCAATCATCTGAAAAGTCTATTAGATAGGAAAAAAAAGACACCCAACTGACTTTTCAAACAATTGAATACCCCCCTCAGTGTCTACAGATGCTGCAGTCATGTCTTGTACGTCTTTAGACGGAATACATACTAAGATACCGACAGCGGCATCCCAGCCGCCAGTATGCTGTAAGCGGGGCGAACGCTAGAAGGACCCTTGCGGGCTCGCTGCGACACCCACAGAGGGAGAATAGCCTGGCTCACCGGTATTCCGGCGGCGGCATTACACCGCCTGTCGGGATTCCAGCGTCAGCAATGTGATCGCCAGGATCCTGACAGGCGGTCTCCCCTTTAGACACCACCGTCGGTCGCACCTTTGTAACTCTCACCAGCCCTATGCTAGGTGAAAGAACAAGCCCTCACATGTCAACACACAAAACAGGCCCCACGTGCACATCGGCCCACCAGGAATTTTCCCTGAGGTCCCTATGGCCAATCCTCCCCTGGGTCCAAGTCTTTCTTTAGCGGCTTCATATTATAAACTGTAATAGAATATGGCCCGCCACCTGACTTCCCAGGCATTTTACAAGTCGTTAATACAAACTGTATCTAATTAAGTATCTACTGTATTTTAATCTAGTCCAAATGCTTTTATCTCATGTACCCGGCTGCCATGTGGAACTATGGGGGTAATTCAGACCTGATCGCAGCAGCAAATTTGTTAGCAGTTGGGCAAAACCATGTGCCTAATTCAGACCTGGTCGCACGCAGGCGTTTTTTGCACTGCTGCGTCAAGGTAGTTGTCGCTTACAGGGGGAGAGGGTAATCGCTGTGCAGGGGTGCAAATGCCTGTGCAGAGAGCTCTCAGGACTTACTCTTCCAGTGCAATGATCCGGCCCGGAGCTGACGTCACGAACCCTCCCTTCAAACGACTAGAAACACCTGCGTTTCTCTGGACACTCCTAGGAAACGGTCAGTTGACACGGCACCAACGGCCTCCTCCTGTCAATCTTCTTGCGATCGCCGTTACAATCACTTTCTTCGGCCATCCCGTCACTGTCCTGCGCTCCCTGTCGCGACCTCGCGCCTGCGCATTGCAGTGCATATGCATGCGCAGTTCATACCCGATCGCTGCTGAGCGAAAACACACAGCAGCGATAGGGTCTGAATGACCCCCTATGTGCACTGCAGGGGGGGCAGATATAAGATGTACAGAGAGAGATAGATTTGGGTGGGTTCTATTGTTTCTGTGCAGGGTAAATACTTGCTGCTTTATTTTTACACTGCAATTTAGATTTCAGTTTGATCACACCCCGCCCAAATCTAACTCTCTCTGCACATGTTACATCTGCCCCCCCCCCCCTGCAGTGCACATAGGGGGTCATTCAGACCTGATCGCTTGCTAGCGTTTTTTGCAGCGCTGCGATCAGGTCACAACTGCGCATGTGTATGCACCGCAATGTGCAGGCGCGTTGCACGGGCACAAAGCGGATCGTTGCTGGGCGATGGATTTAACGAAGAATCCATTCGCACAGCCGATCGCAAGGAGATTGACAGGAAGAGGGCGTTTATGGGTGTCAACTGACCGTTTTCTGGGAGTGTTTGGAAAAACACAGGCGTATCCAAGCGTTTGCAGGGCGGGTGTCTGACGTCATTTCCGGGACCGGACAGCTGAAGTGATCGCAGCGGCTGAGTAAGTTCTGGGCTACTGAGAAACTGCACAAAGTTTTTTTGGAGCGCTCGGCTGCACATGCCACCGCACACTTGCACAGCTAAAATACACTCCCCTATAGGCGGCGACTATCTGATCGCAGCGCTGCAAAAAGTAGCTAGCGAGCGATTAGGGTGGGGTCCTGCGCACGTGTGCAGAACTGGTCCTTCGAGTGCATCACGGGGGTGCAAATGCCCCTGCCTAATTGACAGGCAGAAGCGTTCGCGGGCAGGGGCGGGGGTGGCCGGCGTTTTCCGGGAGTGTCGAGGCCAAGGAGTGAGTCGCAACATGCAATTTCCTTGGCCTTGCAAGCCGCCTCGCAACGATGTTCATCCCATATGCGATCAGTCGGCTTTTTCTTTATCACTTCCACTCTCCTTAGTTCATCTTTCTTTCGTTTTTGGCGATGCCTTTGCACTTCAAGAGTAGCTCCCGGCCAGCGCAGCTTTAGCGTGCTGGCCAGGAGCTACTCGTCGCTCCCCAACCCGCAGCGGCTGCGTGCGACGTCACGCAGCCGCCGCGGCCCGCCCCCCTCAACAGTCCGGCCACGCCTGTGTTGGACAGACTGCGCCCTCTAAATATCGTCTTAACACCGCCGTCCAGCGACCGTCTCTGCCTCAGAGGCGATCGCTAGGCAACGACTTGATCGCTGCGCTGCGAGAAACTGCAGCGAGCGATTGGGTCGGAATGACCCCCTATATTGGTGAGGTTCTAAGATATTTTACTTTCTCTGACGTCCTAAGTGGATGCTGGGGACTCCGTCAGGACCATGGGGAATAGCGGCTCCGCAGGAGACAGGGCACAAAAGTAAAAGCTTTAGGATCAGGTGGTGTGCACTGGCTCCTCCCCCTATGACCCTCCTCCAAGCCTCAGTTAGATTTTTGTGCCCGGCCGAGAAGGGTGCAATCTAGGTGGCTCTCCTAAAGAGCTGCTTAGAGTAAAAGTTTTATTAGGTTTTTTATTTTCAGTGAATCCTGCTGGCAACAGGCTCACTGCAACGAGGGACTTAGGGGAGAAGAAGTGAACTCACCTGCGTGCAGGATGGATTGGCTTCTTAGGCTACTGGACACTAGCTCCAGAGGGACGATCACAGGTACAGCCTGGATGGGTCACCGGAGCCGCGCCGCCGACCCCCTTGCAGATGCTGAAGAGAGAAGAGGTCCAGAAATCGGCGGCTGAAGACTTCTCAGTCTTCATGAGGTAGCGCACAGCACTGCAGCTGTGCGCCATTGCTCTCAGCACACTTCACACCAACGGTCACTGAGGGTGCAGGGCGCTGGGGGGGGCGCCCTGGGCAGCAATGAAAGTACCTATACTGGCTAAAAATACATCACATATAGCCTCTGGGGCTATATGGATGTATTTAACCCCTGCCAGGTTGTTAGAAACACGGGAGAAGAAGCCCGCCGAAAAGGGGGCGGGGCCTATTCTCCTCAGCACACAGCGCCATTTTCCCTCACAGAACTGCTGGTGGGAAGGCTCCCAGGCTCTCCCCTGCACTGCACTACAGAAACAGGGTTAAAACAGAGAGGGGGGGCACTTATTTGGCGATATGATTATATATTAAGATGCTATAAGGGAAAACACTTATATAAAGGTTGTCCCTGTATAATTATAGCGTTTTGGTGTGTGCTGGCAAACTCTCCCTCTGTCTCCCCAAAGGGCTAGTGGGGTCCTGTCCTCTATCAGAGCATTCCCTGTGTGTGTGCTGTGTGTCGGTACGTGTGTGTCGACATGTATGAGGACGATGTTGGTGAGGAGGCGGAGCAATTGCCTGTAATGGTGATGTCACTCTCTAGGGAGTCGACACCGGAATGGATGGCTTATTTAGGGAATTACGTGATAATGTCAACACGCTGCAAGGTCGGTTGACGACATGAGACGGCCGGCAAACAAATTAGTACCTGTCCAGGCGTCTCAAACACCGTCAGGGGCTTTAAAACGCCCATTTACCTCAGTCGGTCGACACAGACACAGACACGGACACTGACTCCAGTGTCGACGGTGAAGAAACAAACGTATTTTCCTTTAGGGCCACATGTTACATGTTAAGGGCAATGAAGGAGGTGTTACATATTTCTGATACTACAAGTACCACAAAAAAGGGTATTATGTGGGGTGTGAAAAAACTACCTGTAGTTTTTCCTGAATCAGATAAATTAAATGAAGGCGCTCACACGCTTATCACAAGTGGCGTTACCGTCTCCAGATACGGCCGCCCTCAAGGAGCCAGCTGATAGGAGGCTGGAAAATATCCTAAAAAGTATATACACACATACTGGTGTTATACTGCGACCAGCGATCGCCTCAGCCTGGATGTGCAGCGCTGGGGTGGCTTGGTCGGATTCCCTGACTGAAAATATTGATACCCTTGACAGGGACAGTATTTTATTGACTATAGAGCATTTAAAGGATGCATTTCTATATATGCGAAATGCACAGAGGGATATTTGCACTCTGGCATCAAGAGTAAGTGCGATGTCCATATCTGCCAGAAGATGTTTATGGACACGACAGTGGTCAGGTGATGCAAATTCCAAACGGCACATGGAAGTATTGCCGTATAAAGGGGAGGAGTTATTTGGGGTCGGTCCATCGGACCTGGTGGCCACGGCAACAGCTGGAAAATCCACCTTTTTTACCCCAAGTCACATCTCAGCAGAAAAAGACACCGTCTTTTCAGCCTCAGTCCTTTCGTCCCCATAAGGGCAAGCGGGCAAAAGGCCAGTCATATCTGCCCAGGGATAGAGGAAAGGGAAGAAGACTGCAGCAGGCAGCCCATTCCCAGGAACAGAAGCCCTCCACCGCTTCTACCAAGTCCTCAGCATGATGCTGGGGCCGTACAAGCGGACTCAGGTGCGGTGGGGGGTCGTCTCAAGAGTTTCAGCACGCAGTGGGCTCACTCGCAAGTGGACCCCTGGAGCCTACAAGTAGTATCCCAGGGGTACAGATTGGAAATTCGAGACGTCTCCCCCTCGCAGGTTCCTGAAGTTTGCTTTACCAACGTCTCCCTCCGACAGGGAGGCAGTATTGGAAACAATTCACAAGCTGTATTCCCAGCAGGTGATAATCAAAGTACCCCTCCTACAACAAGGAAAGGGGTATTATTCCACACTATATTGTGGTACTGAAGCCAGACGGCTCGGTGAGACCTATTCTAAATCTGAAATATTTGAACACTTACATACAAAGTTTCAAATCAAGATGGAGTCACTCAGAGCAGTGATAGCGAACCAGGAAGAAGGGGACTATATGGTGTCCCTGGACATCAGGGATGCTTACCTCCATGTCCCAATTTGCCCTTCTCACCAAGGGTACCTCAGGTTCGTGGTACAGAACTGTCACTATCAGTTTCAGACGCTGCCGTTTGGATTGTCCACGGCACCCCGGGTCTTTACCAAGGTAATGACCGAAATGATGAATTCTTCTTCAAAGAAAATGGACGATCTCCTGATAAGGGCAAGGTCTAGAGAACAGTTGGAGGTCGGAGTAGCACTATCTCAAGTAGTTCTACGACAGCACGGGTGGATTCTAAATATTCCAAAATCGCAGCTGTTTCCGACGACACGTCTGCTGTTCCTAGGGATGATTCTGGACACAGTCCAGAAAAGGGTGTTTCTCCCGGAGAAGAAAGCCAGGGAGTTATCCGAGCTAGTCAGGAACCTCCTAAAACCAGGAAAAGTGTCAGTGCATCATTGCACAAGGGTCCTGGGAAAAATGGTGGCTTCTTACGAAGCGATTCCATTCGGCAGATTTCACGCAAGAACTTTTCAGTGGGATCTGCTGGAAAAATGGTCCGGATCGCATCTTCAGATGCATCAGCGGATAACCCTGTCTCCAAGGACAAGGGTGTGTTGCCATATAGACCATTACATAACAATATAATTTAGTAGGTACCAAAGTTAGAACAAATTATGTAAATTAAAAAATGCTCAGAGGGAATCCACAGAATGTAGGAGAGCTCTAACAGAGGTTACAACAGAGAGAGATGAGATAATAAGTGCATATAAAGTTATGCAGGGACAGCTCACAGAATGTATGAAAGGGAAAGCAATTGACCATACCCCTTGTGTGGACAGGGAGATGCAGCTTATGCAAGAGATATCTGTTCTGAAAGGACATATTGCTGCAAACATTAGGATAGGAACTGCAGCCACTGCCCCATATCCTATCTATGCATATGAAAGAGAACAATGGGACACAAATCATGAGGACAGAGAGGACTGCTGGGGAGAGGGGAATTCTACTGAATCTACCCTCAGGGTACCCATAGCAATGGGAGAGTTTGCAGAATCAGCAGCGAATAGGGAGTGCTCTATATTAATAGGCACAGATAGTAGTGATGAAGAAGTACAGACAGAAATTGAGGCACACAGGGCTCATAAACAGCCAGCATTCCTCACTGAGAGTAGGAACACCCTATTGGGATTCAATAGTGAAGGAGAGGCCATTCACTCAAGGGCCCCTAGTGCCAATCATCCCCCACAACCCATAAAAACACTGATGGGAGTGGCAGATATGATTGGAAAGATGAGTTCAGGAGAACACATCACCTCCCATGCAGCTAATGTTCAGCAGAGGTGTGAACTTCTAGGAATTAGAAATCTCACTGATCAGGTTAAGGTACTGCAATTAACAATTCCATTAGCTGCTTGGAGCGCTTTGCCAGATTTGATTAAAGAAGGTAAAGGTACATATGAAGAAACTGTAGAGGAGCTACAAAAGATAATTAACCCTTCAGTAGCAGGCACAATGGTTGCATATGAAATCAAACAGCAAAGTGAGGAGAACCCATTAATATATGCAAATAGATTGTGGGCAGCATACAGTGCAGGAAACAGCAAAAATGACAACAGTCAGAAAAACAGCAAAGATTTCAAAAACTTGTTGGTGCATAACTCGCACCCCACAATTAAAGCTAAGTGTGAACACTTGATAGATACCGTAAAGCATAGCTATGATAAAATAATGGGATTAATGCAGCGGTCCTTTCAAGCAGTACAGGCCAGTAAGCAACGTAAGATGGCAGAAAGGAATGAGAAATGTGTTATAAAGAGGGTTGCAGCATTACAGTCAGAAGGTAAACCAATGGTGGTTGAAGGGCCCCACATTCCAGGGGAGGTAAACACACCATTTAACCCACAATGGAACACAGGGTCACAAAGGAGAGGGGGAATTTTTAAAGAGAGATCCATTTTTAGAGGTGGAGGTAGAGGATACCAAGGACATTCAAATGATGGAGCTTGGAAAAGACACACCCCTACTATTGATAGACTGTCAATGGATCAGTACCTTACAAAACTGCAAAAAGCACTCACAGAGGTTCATCTGTTTGCAGCACAGCATTTAGGGAAAGCACAGAGAAAAGCAAAGGCTTATTTTGACAAAGGTGTAAGAGAAAATTGTTGGGAAGTTGGAGAAAGGGTCATGTTTCTAGAACTCCGACCCACAGACCATGGTCTGGGCAAGAAATGGAGAGGACCATTTTCAATAGTGGACAGACTGAGTCCCTCAGTATACAAATTAAGAATCAACGATGCAAAGAAAGTGCAGGACAAATGGGTACATGCCAATCAGATGAAACTGTACAAAGGAGAAGGGTCAACTGAGTAGCGCATATCTTTCTTTCTTTTAATTTTATTTTGTTTTGTTTTGGTTTTACAGAAAAATGAGAATCCCAACTTTGGTCCTGTCCTTCGTGGTGAGCCTCCAGATCCAGTGTACCAGTGAGGTCAACATTTCAATTAGAGTGGAAGCCAATCCGATTCACTGTAAAGAGGGAGAATCCATCCTCCTTCCAGTGTCAGTACAAGGCACAACAGGGAAACAGGTATCCTGGTGGGGCCCAGCAGACAAAGAAATTAAAGCCTGGGATAATGGAAACGCAGGAAACTCACCACATTACATGGGTAGAATACATGTTTTTCCAAATGGATCACTATTGCTTAGCCATGCAAACCCTACAGACACAGGAACCTGGATATATGGTTTTATCATCCCCATTCCCATGTATGGGAATCCACCCACAGTAAAGAGGACTTATGTTCCTGGGAGTATCACACTGAATGTGTCCCAGAAAAGAGACCCTACTCCCCCAAGTACCACAACAACAACAAAGGCTAAATCACTGCCATCTACTAAAACAGCTGAGTGCCCACCAACAAGTGAAGGACCCACAAGTGGCCTTACTGCCACCTCCATTCCTGGTTCCTTGATAAACAATGTACAATATATACATGTACCAGTAGTCCTAAATCTATCAAAATGGAATATGGCAGAATTTGGTTATTGTGTAAATAGTAAAGTTTCTTTATTCTATGCTTCTTTACTAGTAGATATTGTTGCTTCTCACCAGAGCAGAACTCAAGACCCATACACAGGACAGGCAACCCCTAACCAAAAAGGTATTTTTAGATCCAGGAAATTACAAAGCTTAGATGGGATCATTGGATCCATCCCTGGACTGTTTGGTTCCGGGATGTCAATTTGGAATAGGGCGGATTTGGAAGTCATCCGCAGACACATAGGCAATTTTGAGCAGAAAGAGGGGCAATATGTTTTGAAGCCTGTCCTGCAGGGCATTGAGGGTCTGGCCAGTGAAGAAAAATTTACTGTTTATAACATGCATGATATAGCAAGATTGTTTTCAGAGACCCAAGCCAAGATAAACGAAATCATTGAACTGAACAATAGAGAAGCCAGACAAAATCAGGTGGGGAAAGAAATAATATGCACTGCATATGGTAATTATGTCCTCAACGCAATCACACATGTAATTAGAGACCTACAATCTGGTAGAATACCTGACATTTTAAGAGATAATGACCTGACCAATTGGTATTGCTCACAATCTGACATTGGGCATGGGGAAAATACCCCAAGAGATGGTTGCAGACCTCTGCCCATCTCCACAATTAGGAATTTAGGCACTGTGACCCCCCACCCAAATAGAGGTTCACCCCATTGTTACAACAAGCAGCAACCTTGTGCAGTCAGCGATATCCTATATGTCTCCTTTACCATTTCTCTACCTGTGTTCGACCCAAGCAAGTCTTTATTTGACAAACTGTCTACAGTTCACTCCATTGGATATTTGGAAAAGGACATTTACAAAGAACGGCTGGACCTACCAGAACTACTGGTCCGAGTCGACGACACCTGGAAAGTTCCACATACTGCTTGCTGTGCAGTCAAGGGAAACCAATACTTGTGTCGCTGCAACGTTTTCGAAATTGAGACGCCAATCTGCGGCCTAGAATCAAGTAAACCAAGTACCTTAATCACAGATATAAATGAACTTGCCACCATTCCCAGCAAAGATATGGATATGGGAGGACCTGAACACAGGGCAAAGCCAAATACATCAACCAGCTATACAGCCAGAGACATTGCTTGTCCAGTGCAGCTAACAAAATGGAGAACTCCAGCGGTGAAGGTTACATACAACATGAATGGACAGTACTGCATAGTCACAAATCACGGAGAGTTCTTGTATGGGGAAAAGTCATGTCCAGTGCCAAACCCAAATTTCTGCTTTAGCCCACATGAGTATACCACCATTGGTCAGACGGTTATCACCCCAATCCCCGTTTATGAAGAGGACATAAATATAGATAGTGAACCAGAAATCTCAAACCTTGGAGAATATATACCTGTGTTCAACATACACATAGATAGTTTAACCTTAGATTTACAGAAACTCCTGGATAGGAAAGACACACACATAGTTCAAATTAAAAACATGGTTGAGAAGGCAGATGCCACACTAAATAAATTACTGCATGATGGAGATTTTGAAATAACCATGACAAACACCTGGCTGGAGATTGGTTTAAAGGGCTTGCTGATCGGTCAAACAATCTTGCTAATCATTTTAATTTCACTGATATTGTGGCTTAAGCGCCTTATAAGGCAGGAACGCAGTAAGCTAGAAAAACTGGTAGATGCAAGATATAAGCAATTATTATTTTAATGTATGTGTGGCCATCATCATCAATTCTCACGGCCACAAGGGGGCGACTGTTGCCATATAGACCATTACATAACAATATAATTTAGTAGGTACCAAAGTTAGAACAAATTATGTAAATTAAATAATATGATTTATTACCCAATGTGATTTTAACCAGTTAAGAGTGTGTGTGTATATATATATTATTGTAAGGTATAACTTAAATAGGTTTGAATGTATTAGTCTTATGTTTTGAGAATTTAGTAGCATGTATTTCTGTGTGTTTTACTGCAAGATTATGGGTCATTATGTAAGAGACAGGTTTTCTCTGTGTAAGCCATATAGCCAGAATACACAATACATTGAGCATTACACAAATTCATCCCTTCCATGCCATTATTCATATCTGAATTAATGAAAGGATTAACGTCTGATCTGCGCTATACCAAGTACAATTAAATCAAAGTTTACATGATATGTAGATATATGTATACTGTATACTTGATTCACACACAGCAAATAAATAATCATAACTTGGTGGATAAAGTCAATAGGTCACCTAGCTCAGGTCTCATAATATGCAAACAGTTACTGGTATGAACAGGGTACATTGGAATTCACAATCAAAGATCTTCATACCTTTAGAAAGTCTATCAACTAGCTGGCCTATTGTCCAGTTATACTGCTGGCCAGAGGCAATGATAATATAGGATCAAACGCACTATAAACAGGTCCCCATCATTTATGCTAACACCCTAGGGCCTAGGCGAAATAGATCGTTTACACATCCATACGGTAGATCTCTGATGGATAAAGAAATACCACATTTTATGATCCCAAATTCCCTACATGCTCACCACCGTGGGACGGAGTTCTGCAGAGAACGTTTTATTACACTTTGGAATCTGTCAAAACCTATAATTATGTACTTCATTGGAAACTGTGGGGATATACTAGTTTTGAATTGGTAGAATATAGGATAAAAGGGGCAGTCTGATAGCTAGAGAGTTAGAAGGAGAGGAGGAAGGAACGAAGTCCAGAGGGAGTCAGGATCCTAAGACGGTAGCTATGAATTATGCCCTCACATATTCTTGCAAGTGTATAGTATGTGTATTAATTGTTTAAGTTTGTAAAACTGTTTGTGTTTTATGTATGTACCATGGTTAAGGAAGTATAGATAAATTATAAGATTTATTATCATTGTGTTATCTTATCTTGTAATTTGTATCACCTATAATAAATGTACTAGACAAAATAGAGCTGGTATTCCAAGTCTTGAACTCATTTTCGGAATCACTAAAGTTATACATGAAATCTGCATATATTATATAAGGCTCTGCAAGTTGGGACAACTGACTTGTAGTCAAAGTATAGTACTTATATGTTCAATGAGCCAGGATTATATATCTCTGTAAAGTATATTTAGGCTTTGCCTGGAAATATTTCCTGGACAGTAGAGATATAGCTCCTTTAATCTGAGCCAATCACAGGTATTAAATAGGAACGTCCACGCATAACATATTGTGTGATTGGACCAGTACTAAACATCACCCCTTTTGTTATGAGCCCACCTATTTGTAAGCCTATTATAATATATTTGCAGATATAAAATACATAAACCATTATATCAATATATGATATAATAAATATATGTTATATAAGATTCCATAAATCTACAGGTGTTTCTTCTGCGGTGGCTGCAGAGTGCTCATCTATTAAAGGGCCGCAGATTCGGCATTCAGGACTGGGTCCTGGTGACCACGGATGCCAGCCTGAGAGGCTGGGGAGCAGTCACACAGGGAAAAAAATTCCAGGGAGTGTGATATAGTCTGGAGACTTCTCTCCACATAAATATACTGGAGCTAAGGGCAATTTACAATGCTCTAAGCTTAGCAAGACCTCTGCTTCAAGGTCAGCCGGTATTGATCCAGTGGGACAACATCACGGCAGTCGCCCACGTAAA